>NC_089791.1:40324882-40342382 GCF_040412425.1 Macrobrachium rosenbergii
ATGAGGGCCCAGAAATTTGTATCTTTATCATCAGATATTTGAATCTTTGAGATGGGAAAATGGAGAGGTTTTCAAAAAGATTTTCCCTCGTCTGTTTTTTTTTTTATGAGGGCCAGGATATTTGTATCTTTATCATCAGATATTGGGATTTTTGAGATGGGAGAGTGGAGAGGTTTTCATAATGACTTTCTTCGTGTGTGTGTGTGTGCTTAAGAGTACCAAGATACTTGTAACTTTATCATCAGATATTTGAATGTTTGAGATTTAAAAGTGAAGAGGTTTTCAGAATGATTTCCCTTCGTCCTTTTTTTTTTATGAGTGCCAGGATATTTGTATCTTTTCCATCAGATATTTTAATCTTTGAGAAGAGAAAGCGGAGAAGTATTCGAAAAGATTCCCTTCTAAGTCGAGTTTTTTTTATAGATGTTTTTATTTGGGGCGTTGGCTGTCTTTTGCTGCCCCTGTGGGTTTCATGATGAGGGACTTTTCTTGAAAAGGAAATTAATTAACTGCCTTTATCGATTTAGAGTTAGTTGCAGCTGCTCTAGTGTGACGAACCTCCTTATCGGTAATGCCAGTGGCTCATAAAGGAGAAATTAAGTTAACTAAATTGTATGTGCTTTGTCAACAAAGAAGTCAAGTGTTTTCAACGATTTCAAAGGTAACAACAGGATATTTTCCCCTTTTCCTGAAGTTCTTAGAAAGATTTAGAATAGCAGGAGCCACCACCTTCATGGAGGGCCATCTATATTTTCATACTCAGAAACAGCTTTGTGACAGAGTTGAACGTCAAGGGAACCTATTACTTCAGTAGCTGTCAAATGGAGATTTCTTTTTTATCCGAAAGTAACATGCGGCTTATTTCTCAATTCTACTGTCATTATTGATATATTGTCCTGAAGTGGGGTATAAAAAAATCATATACTTCAAATTAGGTTTTCCGAACTTACAAAACTTGAGTTGCTGTGTTAAATCCTTTCACCATGATTAATCTTCAATAACAACTGTATGATTAGCAAGATTTAGCAACGTCAGTGGCTGTGAAGTAATTTGTAAACGTTTTTGGTGTTTGTTATTTACCACAAAAATGGGTAAAAAACATTTATTTATTTTTTCGCTTGGGCAAGATAATTTAAATGCAAAATTTTATTAAAAACAATACTTTGGACGTCATGGAATGCTTGCATGCTTGGGAAAACTTGAGAATCTTCATCTTCTTTGGAGGAAAAACTTCCCTCAAACAAAACTTTAAATACCTGTGCCCTTACGTGAATCCCTGTTTTTTTTTTTCCTAAAAATGAGAGGGTAAAGTAATTTCAGGGCTAATAGTTTAAGGTTACATGATACTAATTAGTGTTCGACGAAGATAATTATCATAAGCATATTTTACAAGACTCACATAAATTTCAGTAAGTTCCTTTGGAAACTTCAGACGGTATTCCTTATTTTAGATTCCTCGCGACCATAGAAAAAAATTATATGTACATACATACATACATACTTATATATTAAGTATGTATATATATGTGTGTGTGTGTGTGTGTATATATACTCGTATATACACATTATGGTAGGGGGGGGGGGCATTAACGTCATAACGCAGGGTTCCCACTTGACACCACGATGATGTCACGACCTCACGAACATATGATAAAGTAACTTTGACAAAGTTACGAACATATGGCAAAGTAACTGACAAAGTTACGAACATATGACAAAGTAACTTTGGTACATACATGCAACCTTACGGACGTGTGACGACAGCACCTTAGTACCATTGGTAGTATAAAAATGTAAATTTTATTTCATGGTATTTGGAAAGAAATGCTTTTTCGATACAGACATACGATAGACTGCAGGTGTTATTTTTGGGCTTCTGACTATGAAAGTCGCCTTTAAAGAAAGCAAAGTACTTCTGACTCATTTAGAATCTTTGTTCAGTTGTGGGTAACAAAATGTCTAATGTCAGCCCACATTCAGTATTATTATTATTATTATTATTATTCAGAACATTTACCCGATTCATTGGGAACAAGCCCACAGGGCCATTGTCTTGAAATTCGACTTTCCAAAGAATATGGTGTTCATTTGAAAGAAGTAACAGAGGGTAATAGGAAATACAGAAAGAAAAGATCAGTTATTAAAATATATGTATATATATATATATATATATATATATATATATATATATATATATATATATATATATATATAAGTAAATTATTAAAAGCAAGGAGAATTGTTTTAGCGTAGCATCTTCGCTTGAACTTTTGAAGTTCCAACTGCACACCATCCTCAGTAAACTGTCCATAATGTGTGCGCAGGAAAGTGTAAGCTGAAATTCACTTACCAGTCATTATCAATTAACGAATAACTCCTCGATTGATCCTAAATTCTGGACGAAAAAGTGCCTTCTGACAGTTGTCATGGATGTGGTCTGAATCGTTTTAAATCTTCCTCCTCCCTCCAAGGGCAAATTTAGAGTGTGTCGGGGGGTGTAGGAAGAAAAAGCCTATTCAAACATGAGTGTGAATGAAAAGACACGGAATAAATAAGGGAGAAAATGTATCTAGTATGAATAATTGAAAGCAACGGCATCATTCCAGCTTTTATTTAAAATAAGAAAGGTAGGAACTGTGGTGTTCTTGAATACAGACAGCATTCTAGTCTTTAGTGCATCGTGGATAACTGTTGTTGCAGAAGTTATCGTTAGTCTATCACATTCTAAAGAAATAATATGCAGATTATATATATATATATATATATATATATATATATATATATATATATATATGTGTGTGTGTGTGTGTGTGTGTGTGTGTGTGTGTGTGTGTGTGTGTGTGTGTGTTTATATAACTTGAATCACGAAAATATGGAATGTGATGAATATATAAATAAAGACAAAATCCCCGAAGGAAAGAGAAACAATTGTTTCTCTTTCCTTAAATGGGTTTTATCTTTATATATATGTATGTATGTATGTATCATGTATGTATATGTATGTATATATATATATATATATATATATATATATATATATATATAGTGTGTGTGTGTGTGTATTTGTGTTTGTGTGTGTGTGTGAACTTGGACCAGTCAGTTCCTGAGAATCAAAGGAGAAAGCCCTTTCTCACCATCATCACACGTTTTTTGATAAAGAAAAGATACGCATTTTGCAGTCACCCTCATTAAGAGGAGAACGTTTGTAAAGAGTACACATAGAAACTCATACATTGGAGGTGTGTTAAGACCTGTTTATTATTTTTTAAAATGAGAAGCAGAAAACAATTTAGATTGAGCCCGACGGAACGCTGCAAAGTACCTTCAATGCCGCCTGCAGTGTGCCGCTCAAGACAAGCAGTAGATGGTGCATGTAGTTATCTGATCAGTTCATATGTCTGTCTATAGCTTGTCCTCACCCCTCTCCCCATTTATGAAAGCTAACAAAAGACTGATATGCAGTCTTTTCTTTATCTAGACCCGAGATAATGCTTATACTGCAGTTTTAAAATGTGTTCCTGCTCCAGAGTTGACTAGGAAAGGAAAAATTCATAAAATATCTGTCAATTCCTTCCTTTTCATGCCTCTTAATTACCCCCTTTCAGTTCAGTTAAAGTCATTTTACCTTAATGTGTAGGTTCATGACAAGAATGTTGGCGTAAAGAGACCTTGGTGATTCAACACACGAAGCGGAAAGCCCACACCGAGTATTGGAATGTTCTGTGAAGTCAGAGAAACGATTCTCCATTTTCTACCGTACATCAAACTTTTCTGGGCACTATTATCACAAGATATCATCCTAACATATGGAAACATACCCTAGTTTTACTTTCACCCAACAGGTGGCACTTCAGGCAGGTCACAATGCTCCTCTTGTGTCGTGTCGCCTGTATTCTGACAGGTTGCAACTTGCATGCACTTCGGTTGGACCTTGTTTGGAGATGGAGTGCGATTTTTGTTGTTTCTGCAGTCGCAAGGCAACATTTTGCAGTTCGTTCTTATGGACAGGAGAAAATTGATGAGCATTTAATATGCGAATTCCTGACGGACTTTCATAAGTTGGAGTTATAGAATTATCGCTGCTTGTCAGCGATAATTGTCAGCCAACTGAATGTTGCAAAAAGTAAATGGCAACTTTAGGTTTCATTACAAGGCTTATAAACAAGTGTATTTGATCATTTCTATATATATATATATATATATATATATATATATATATATATATATATATATATATATATATATATATACACATACACATACATATGTTACATATCTTGTCTCCATAGAGGGAATGGCTCCAGAAGGTGTTAGCCTTCCGGTTCTCTTGAAAGCATTGCGAAGGTGTTGCTAAAACCATGCCCACCTCTCCCTCGGTAACGACCCACCACAGCCGCCTATCTCCTAGGTACACATTTCACAGCTCAATTCTCAATGCGCATTGGTATTAACAAGAACGTACCTAAGCGCCGAGGTAAAGAGAGAGAACGCTAACATCGGGCACGCGCGCGCGCGCGAAATCTTTATTAACGTTTATGCCCTTAAAATGTCAACTTGGCATCCGGTGTTCTTCAGCTTCCTCACAAGATGATACTGTTAGTTTTCTGAAGAGAAAACTATTGTGCCGGCTTTGTCTGTCCGTCCGCACTTTTTTTCTGTCCACACTTATTTCTGTCCTCCCTCAGGTCTTAAAAACTACTGAGGAGAGGGCTGCAGAATTGGCTATGTTGATCAGCCACCCTCCAGTCATCAAACACATGCCAGAATTGCAGCCCTCCAACGTCAATAGTTTTTATTTATTAAAGTTAAAGATTAGCCACAATCGTGCTTCTGGCAACGATATAGGATAGGTCACCACGTCCGGCTGAGAGTTTCATAGGCCGCGGGTCATACAGCATTATACCGAGACCATCGAAAGATAGATCTATTTTCGGTGGCCCTGATTATAGGCTGTACAGAAAACTGTTTCCTTCGGCGCGTTTTTTACTTGCTTTTTATTTTTTGATAAAAATCCTGTGAATGTGACGCCTCTTTATCGAGTTGATCTGCTTTAAATATCTTGCTAGTACAAATCATAATAAATTTTCACGAGGGTCTTGGGACTACTATCGTCATAGGAAGCCCTACGTCATCTGACATCGTTGTTATGTAATGTAATGGCACTGAATATAAATTCTACTAATGGAGGAGAGGCGTCCTTTTGTGAAAGGTTTCCGGCTCATTATTTACGTTATGAGCGCGGTGGAATTCCTTGCCGGATTTCTTTTGGGACGCTGTAATGTTTTATCGCGTAATGAACGAAGGACAAATTGTATATCGTTTTGCCTGTATTGTTATAATTCATTTTCATTCATAAAGTGTATATAAAGTTTTTTTATGGGGTGTTAGTTAAATATTTTTGCCTTCTGCAGACCTATTTTCGCTGAGCATAGATCCTATTTTGAAGTACTGTAACGAGCAGAGATGTTAATAATTAATAACCTTTGTTTGTCCTAAATGAATGGATAAACTATCTTGCTGTTACTTCAGAGTACTGACATTGCCTCGCTTATCTTGTACCCCAGTTGTTTTGAAATGGGCGGCGGCTGTTCTTTTTGAAAGGTAAGTATACCTTAGTTTAACCAGACCACTGAGCTGATTAACAGTTCTCCTAGGGCTGGCCCGAAGAATTAGATTTATTTTACGTGGCTAAGAACCAATTGATTACCTAGCAACGGGACCTACAGCTTATTGTGGAATCCGAACCACATTATAGCGAGAAATAAGTTTCTGTCACCAGAAATAAATTCTTCTTATTCTTCATTGGCCAGTCGGAGATTCGAACTCGCGGCCAGCAGAGTGCTAGCTGAGAACGGAACCCACTCGTCCAACGAGGAACTATGCTGTTCTTTTTGAAAATATTAATATTGAATCTTAGGTTCTCCAGTAAAGATTGTGGGTAAAGGGGGAGGGGCGGTGATGGCTGGAAGCCAGTGAACGAACACGCTCTTAATAAAATCACTCTGGCCACTAATGTACTTATGAGCATAACACCATTATTCTCCTTCTTCAGTTGGAAGTCTCTCCGTGCTCTAATTAATAACTCTCTCTCTCTCTCTCTCTCTCTCTCTCTCTCTCTCTCTCTCTCTCTCTCTCTCTCTCTCTCTCTCTCTCTCTCGAGCGGGAAGAGGGTGGGCGCGCCTTGAGCGCGTTTCCCTAAAAATCCAGAAGGCCCCTGTTGACCTAAGCAGTGAATTATGTTCCTGGATGCCGATCGACTGTTGTGGGTCACAGCTGGACTGGAGAGAGAGAAAAAATCACAATAGACGTGAGTGTTCAGTGTTCCGTCATGTATACCATTATCTTTAAGGAAATTAGAGGGTTTCAGACGAGGTAATCGTTACCCTAACCGAGTGAAGCCATTCATACATAATATATTCATAATTATCATTATTATTCAGAACGCGATCCCTGTTTTTATGGAACAAGCTCACAGGGGCCATTGACTTGAAGTTCAAGCTTCCAAAGAATATGGTTTTCATATGAAAGAAGTGTCAGAAGGTAATAGGAAATACAAAGAGAGAGAGAAAGAAGAAGAGAGAGAGAGAGAGATTTACGTTACCTTTTTCAGCCGACACCCAGTCGATATTCATTCATGTTTATCGTATTGTTATTTGGCCTTTGAGTTCCTGGAAAACTAAATTGGGAGAGTAAGTAATTATGGTTATTTTGAAGTCAATGTACGTCGTCTGTTAATTGGACAGACTACATATTTTACAAAATATTCATGTCTAGTGGATAAAAAAAAACTCATTTTTTTTACCCCCTCTTTTATAGTATTACTGGTAATGCTGCTTCTTCTGCTGATATTTTAATTATAATCAAGGTTTTATTTTTATTCCTGTTTTTTTTCCACTGGGTATGACAATATCTTAATGAATTTTCTGTGAAGGAAAAAATGTGTCAAATAATTCTTCCTCTTTAAATAGAACGGGTTCCATTTCCTTCCGAGAATTCATTAGTAATTTTACCAAAGAGCTGGCAAAAATCAGGGTTTATTTTTTGGGAATGCGGACCAGATAATGGCACGACAGAAACCTTACTATATAATAATGTACTTATGTATATACATATACTGTGTGTATATATATATATATATATATATATATATATATATATATATATATATATATATAAATATATATATATATATATATATATATATAAAGTATGTGTGAGTGATGGTTTTCGAATATTAAGACATTTAACCCCTAATGGGGAGGAGTAAGGGATAATGTGAAAGATGTATTGGAAAGGAAGGGCCTTAACATTCTGGATCGCTAGAAAATGTGCAAAGTAGGAGTGATGAAGTATCTGTTTTAGGTGAATGAAATGACTAATGTTTTGGAAGTTTTACTGCAGAGTGGGTTCATCCAAGATTCAGCAAAGGCATTGAGTCATTCTCTATAGCCACCGACCTGATTGACGGAACAACTGGATGTCGCAGAGACATACTCGCCGTAGAAACGGATAGATAGATTGATAGAATCTGCTGGTCACTTTATACCTGATACAAATGTAATTGAAATAACCATAGTGCATTCTTCACTTCTCGAATTCTTCCCACTTTTTGGATACACTTCTCACTAAAAAGCCTTAGATCCAGGTGGTCAGGTCGGCAACGTGACCTCGTTCTGGTCTGGATGCGGGTTCGAATCCTACTACAGACAGAATTTCTTCATATTCTTGCACTTGGATCTCAGGTTTTGTAGTGACAAGCGTATCCGAAAGTGGGCATCGAAAACAAGAGGCACTGTGATTGTCTTTGATACGCAGTAGAAGTATAAGCATAATTCTGTACGATTTTGGTGTAGATGTGGGAATGAACATCGTGCTTTGTAAATATATGTAGACAAAAGTCTATAGATATGGTGTGTTTTTCCCTGATTCTGTGGACATTATCTTGCCTGTCGGGGGCAGAATCGTAAAGAATGCCTTCCTAATTGAAAAAAGCCGAGATGAAAAGATTGTCGGTAATTCGGTAATGGAAACAGTTCGCCTCAAACAGTCAGAATTCAAGAGGCTGATTAAGATTAGAAAAACTACAATGGGGTCCCATTCTGGGGACATTTCTTATTCATTACTCTCTCAAGGGTCTTTACGGGGTTCCGGAAGGCGGCGCTTCATTAATATTAATATTTTGATTAAGCTCTTTAGCTTCAGATGTACTAAGAAAGTCCAGGAACACGGCTTAGTATAAAGCCATGCCGCTGAGAGAGGCTCTCTCTCTCTCTCTCTCTCTCTCTCTCTCTCTCTCTCTCTCTCTCTCTCTCTCTCTCTCTCTCCAACCGTAAGGGGGGACTCGAGTAGTGTTAGGGAGCTGGGAAGTTCTGTGTCTAGACAGAGCTTTCTCCTTTTTGGTTGTTTGTCTGAGGTTTTGATCGGTTTTCTGCAAGAGGTCTGTTGAATTGAAATCGAAGAAGAATGGTAAAGTGTGAGACCTGTGCATATGAAATGTGTATGCTATTATACCCCTGTTTTTTAAATTGTATATATGTGTGTACATATATATTGTATATATATGTATGTACATATATACTGTATATATATATATATATATATATATATATATATATATATATATATATATATATATATATATATACTGTATATGTGTGTGTATATGTATATGTATATATATATATATATATATATATATATATATATATATATATATATATATATATATATATATATATATATATATGTTTTGAACACTGTTTTACACATGGGCTCAAGCGCTGGTGTTGAGTCTCTTGTGTAGGTATATGTAAAATAGTAAATATTGTGAAAGTTTCATGCGCATCCGGGTAATTCATGATTCAGCAGTTGAAAGTTTAAGCATGAATGTGATTGTTTTGCTGTTTTTTTCCTCTAGAACCGCTCCTAGTCAAGGTAAATGGCTTTTTGCTTATATATATATATATATATATATATATATATATATATATATATATATATATATATATATATATAATTTGGGTGCTAAGTCTTCAGGACAATACTCTTACTTTATTATATATACTCGTATATATATATATATATATATATATATATATATATATATATATATATATATATATATATATATATATATATCCACACAATTTTGGCTATTAAATCTTCAGGAAACAATAACGTTGCTGTGTTTTTGCACAGAAGTTCTTTGGTTACCATACAGCTATTTTTGTCTATGACACCTGTCTCTGCGCAGTCTATTTAAAATTAGATGAGGGTATTCATTTTTCCTGCGAGGGCAAATCGTCCCGGAGGTGGCTGTGCGAATCTTCTTCCTGCCCTGTCTAGCGAGCGAACGTTGTGAAATGCCCCGTTTAATTCTGAAGTCTTCATGTTCCTGGCAGATGCCAGAGTCAAGCGAGCTCAGTTTGGGCAGTAATTACTCCATTTCGTTTTGATCTTTTGAGTCGGCGTCTTGTGCAGATGACAATCTTGAGCTGTGCCTCAGCTCAGTACGTGGAAGTGGGACCTTTAATTAGTAAGGGAGCGACACGGTCTCCCTTTTTGTGAGTTGATCTGGTAGAATGTAGTGTTTCATAATTAATTACGTGTTCAAACCTTTAGTCATGTACTTTTAAATTTATCATTACTCTAGGTAGTAAACCTTTTTATTTCGAGAAAATCTATTATCTCATGTGTCAGTGGTTTATTATTTCCTATTTTTGTATTTTGTTAGATTTTGAAGTGTTGTGTTTCATTGTAATTTATACTGATGCAAGGTATGTGGTTGTTGGCAGTCAGACATATTTGACTTCATTTCTCAGGAATGTAGATGAACTCAGGGAGGAGGAATTTGCCATGTTGATATGGATCCTGACTGTTTTTATTTATTTATTTATTTTATTTTACATAAATTGATTTATGAGGTTTTTTTTTCGTTCTCCCAATGCTTGTTTCGTTGAGGCTTGAAGTAACCCCTGCAGAAGGGAAATAGCCTCTCTCAACCATCGAACTAAAAATGCTTTAGCCATTTCGTTAAACGAAGATCAGATAGTCATGCTTCCCTTTTTCCCAAAGCTTAGAACAATTCATTCCACCGATCCCTTCATGCAGCCATTTAGGGCTCCCATTACTCTTGTATCCCATCCCCTTCAAACTACCAGTCCGGCTCCCATTCCTCTAGCATCCTGTCCTATCATATAGCCATTCAGAAACTTTATTTTGCTTGTATCCAATCTATCCATAAAATCATCAGCAGTTATTCAGGACTCCCATTCTTGCAGAATTTCAGGGTTTCTTGTATCCCATCCATAAATAGGATCATTCAGGATTCCCATTCCTCTGGTAGCTCATCCTTTCGTGCGACCGTTCTTGGCTCCCACTTCTCTTGTATCCCATGTCTAACTATATAGGGCTCTAATTCCTGTTGTATCCCGCGCTCTCTTACTGTTTAAATTAATCATTCCACCTGTATCTCATCCCTTCATACAACCATTTAAGGCTCCCATTTTTCTGGTATCACATCCCTTCACATGCAAACCATTCAGGGCTCTCAGTCCTCTTGTATCCCATTTTTTCGTGCAACCATCCAGGGTTCCCAATTTTTTTGTATCCCTTCCCATAATACAGTCATTCAGAACTCCCATTCCGCTTGTATCTTAAATTCAAAATTTTTTTTTCAAGGCTTCCATTCCTCTTGTATCTCATGCAATCATACAACTATTAAGGGTCGCCATTCCTCCTCTATCCCATCCCTTCATATAATAGCTTCAGGCTTCCATTTCGTTTGTATCTCTTCCTTGCCCTCCACAACATTTCCAATTCTTTTTATGGCTTTTTTGAGTTCTCCCGCTTTTCCCCATTCTTTTTTTTTTATATCTCACGGAAACTTTTTCTTTTTTACCTTCCAGCGTTCTTTTTGCATCACCTCTAAACTTCTTCCTGTTTTCCTCATTTTATCTGATCTCCGCTAATATTTTTCCCGTTTACATGTTCTTTTATTATCCTCCTGAACATTGTCTTACTCCACAATTCCTCAGTTACCTCCAGATCGCCAAACGTTTAGCAGACAGGTGGAGTTTTATTTCCCATCAGTATTCTTCATCACTCCCAAGTTGCTTTCATAGGCTAGTCGTCTACTTTCCTTATTTTTCTCGCCACTTTTCTTTTTCCCCTTTCACCTAACCAGCGACCCTTTTGCATTCAGAGAGAGAGAGAGAGAGAGAGAGAGAGAGAGGGAGAGAGAGAGAGTTATAAATTTCAGCACTAAAGAAAATACTGTGCTTGAATAACCAATCTCTTTTTAAAGGAAATTACATTATACATTGTGGCTAGTTTACTGTACAGCACACTACTATGTACAGTATAATGCAATTATACTCAACATAACAGTTTTCTAATTTTCGCTTTTCCACGTTTTGTAAAAAACAAAAAAAGAAAAGTGCATAGCAACCCTCCCTCCCCACTCTCTCTCTCTCTCTCTCTCTCTCTCTCTCTCTCTCTCTCTCTCTCTCTCTCTCTCTCTCTCTCTCTCTTTCTCAGTAATTTCGAAGTAAACATAGGCCAAATGAAAGTTTCGAGAAAAAAACATTTAATCAAAATATTTACTTATTTGTTTCAGTTTTAATTGTTTATTGAAGCATGTAACAAGTTTTCTGCGTCGGTTACCACAGTCGTTGCGATGCCAGTATGCAGAAATCCCTCTCTCTCTCTCTCTCTCTCTCTCTCTCTCTCTCTCTCTCTCTCTCTCTCTCTCTCTCTCTCTCTCTCTCTCTCTGCGTGGCGAAAATCACTGACTATAAACATTTGGAATAAGAGGCGTGAGGACAAAAAGACAATCTTAAAGAATGAATATTTTACTGTTTCTATACAGTATATATATATATATATATATATATATATATATATATATATATATATATATATATATATATATATATATATAACCCAAAAACGAAAACCAGCACCTCTTGCCAAAGAGGTAAATAAATAAATATATAAAATATATGTATATATATTTATACATATATTTATATATATATATATATGTATATACTGTATGTATGTATATATATATATAAAATTATATATATATATATATATATATATATATATATATATATATATATATATATATATTTACTTTTTTTTTGGCAAAATGTGCTGGTTTTCGATTTTGGGTTTGGCCCGACATCTGGAGTACGGCAACCTCTTTTCCCTCGATCTTAGCTTTTCGTTCCGGGAAAATTTTTATTGATCATCAGTTGTGGTTCATATAACGTGTTGGCGGGGCGCCTTCCCGAATTTGCAAAGTCGCTGCCAAGAAGGGAAGATTTTCAGCTTTATATGTAGAGGATGAGAATGATGATAATGATGGTTATGATTGTTATTATTGTTTTGGTTATGTGATTAATTTTGCTGTATAATGGTGAGTCCTCTCTCTCTCTCTCTCTCTCTCTCTCTCTCTCTCTCTCTCTCTCTCTCTCTCTCTCTCTCTCTACAATAAACATTTTAACATACATGTAAACATATACATGTATACATATACATATGTATATATATAAACATATGTATACATACAGTATATATATGTTTATATATGTATATGAATATTCAATATGTATTTATTTATTTATTTATTTATTTATGCACACGTGCACACACACACACACGTTTGTTCCTTTGTTAACACAAACGCAGTAAGACTGAGGGTACATCAGAAAAAATATATAATTTCCTCTGAGTAGAGAGGAAACAATCTATTGAGAAATTAAAACAGTCAGTAGTGAAATATTAATTCCATTTCAGAAAGCGAACTCTGCTAAACAAAGCAACGGGGGCAATAGCGGAGATTACCCAGTTGTTGTTCAGTAGTGGCACAGTTCTCTTTCTACGTCTGTCTTTTGACAACGAAGGCATACAATCATTTTACTCCGATGCCATGGTTGTCCTTTTTCTTTATGGACCCAACAGAGCTTCAGAAATGACTGCTTTTGTCTATATTTAGTTCTTTCAATCCAGCGAACAGCTTCAGCAGTCACATACAAGTTTCTTACAACTGTTCAAAGGCCTTTGTTATTTGTGAATTAGAACCTAAGGAATCGTATGGTCTTCCATTGGATTCTTGGTTACCACTGCAGGTCCCCTCTCTCTCTCTCTCTCTCTCTCTCTCTCTCTCTCTCTCTCTCTCTCTCTCTCTCTCTCTCTCTCTCTCTGTAAATAGAAGTTTTCCCGTTCATGGTGTTTTCACTTTATGCTTTGTAGTTACGGAAGAGCTTCTTTTTCCTTCGCCGACTCTTGCTATTTTTGCAAGGTGATCAATGATGATATTATATAACTGGATGATATTTTTATCTCCTTAGAGTAAGAGCAAAGATGTGAATTTTGTAGACAAGGGTATTGTGTAAGCTGTGGGAACAAGCAAAGGAGCCCTGTGATGTGATATATTAATTATGGTCCAAATATACCATAATAATGTATAAGAAATGGTGAAAGAAAATATCCCTCTTCAGTAAAAAAACAGTTTCGAGAACCGTAGGTAATCCTTTGATATAATGGCGCTTAAGATGAAAATAAATGGCCGTTTTTTGTGGGGTTGTAGGTTTTTGTTGATATTGCAATAAATATTGTCAGATCCTTGTTTACCTTCCTGTGATCTCCAAAGCCTATAAAAACGCCTTATTTCTTTCGTGGTGTAGTGATATTTCATTATTTTGTTGGGTCTTTCCTAGACATGAGTGGCTCCATCGAGCGTTACTGCTCATAGTATACGCACAAGTTGACTGGATCAGCAGGATCGAATGGTTGTTATTGTCCCTCTTCCAAACCAGCGACCACCATACTGAGGCCTTTGGGTCGTACGCCGAAATTCAGGATCTATGAAGTCTAGTAGTTGTCTTGGGCCATCCAGTATCTCTCTCTCTCTCTCTCTCTCACACACACACACACACACACACACACACACACACACACAAAAAGATGGAACTTCTTTCCGCAGCGGCAGGACAGCCGGAGAGTGAGACCGCCGTAGCTTCTTCCTGAACAGATTTGGTCCCTAAAATAGGTTGGACCTTTTTACCAGGCTCAAGATCACACACATATAATACTATAAAAAACGGGTAGTATGCAGAGTAGGTTAGGTCAGGAAACGGCATTCTAGGAAAGGTTATGAATTCTCACGCCTACACCTGTCTCCTTACTACCATCCGCTCCTAAAAAACTTTTTTGGAAAAATATTTTAGAATAAATACCGAACACAGAAGCTGCGTCCTTGAATCAAACAATGCATGACGGTCCCTGGGCGTGACTCTCAGTGATTTAGTGACGCACTGATTCGCTTGCACTGAGATTTATGGAACTAAATAACAGTTTAATAACCATCCGTTACGAAGATAAAGTGCCGCCGGTGTCATTAGGCAGCGGCCAATTGGACAGGAGCTAGAGATAGTTCATGAAGGCAACTGAATTTAGCGAGTCCCGTACCCAGATGTGTGACTGTGCCTTTGTCCCGTTCCCAGATGCGTGACTGTACCTTTGTCCCGTACCCAGATGTGTGACTGTACCTTTGTCCCGTACCCAGATGTGTGACTGTACCTTTGTGTACGTAACAAGCAATTTCAAAAAGAAAAGTTTACTTAGCAGGTGTCATGCTGTCTTTCTCAGCACCTTTCTCATCGATACAGTCATTATTGCAGAAATCAGTAATCATGGGATTACGTGGTTCTGTGAGCGCTTCTTCACCTTTGCTCCCAAGCTTTGGAATACTCCTCGAGCTTCTGTGTTTTTTGCTCACCTTCAAAAGGACGTTAAGTTGCCCGTGCCATTGCCACACTTTTCCATGAAATTGTCTGACTTGTCAAGTGCCGGATAGTGATATTATAATCAGATAGACATTTTTTCTATACCAGTATTTTCCTGAAGTTGTGGTCATTCATGTTTCTATTGTGTGTATATGTATATATATATATATATATATATATATATATATATATATATATATATATATATCTATATCTATATATATATATATATATATATATATATATATATATATATATATATATATATATATAGTATGATACTTTCTTCCCTTTGAACGTTACATGTTTCTTCTTATTCCGCTCTGTTTCATGCCCATATTTGTTCTCTCTCTCTCTCTCTCTCTCTCTCTCTCTCTCTCTCTCTCTCTCTCTCTCTCTCTCTCTCTCTCTCAGTGCCATCCTCCTGTCGTATATTCTATTTATGCATATGCAACCGTCTTCTTTTGTTTCAGTATACGAACGTATACATACACACGTATATGTATATGTAAATATATACGTAATACACACATATGTATATTTATTTGTATATATTATATATATATTTATTTATTTATTTATTTAAATGTATGTATACGCGCGAGCGCGTTTGTGGTTTTGTACAAAATTGTTGGATTGTTTTGTTTTGTACTGATACTTAAAGAAGGTTTGCCATGAAGTAAAAAAAAAAAAAAAAGGATTATAATCATCTTCCACGCAGTTCACGCATGCTCAAACCCACGTATGAAGACGCCAGAGATCTAATACGTGTTGTTTTCACTTTTGGTTAGTAAGTATTATCGTTCAGGTTTTTGTGTGGCTTAAAAACTAGTTTGGAGTGGAATGGAATGGAATGGAATATAGAGTTTAGGCCAACGACCAGGCAGTGGGACCTATGAGGTCATTCAGCGCTGGAAAGGAAGTTGAGTGGAGGAAAACCTCGCAGTTGCACTATGAAATAATTGTTATTAGATGGTGGATAGCAAGATGGAACAAAGATAATATGGATGGAGGTACAGTAAAAGGAATAAGAGGGGTTGCAGCTAGGGGCCGAAGGGCCGCTGCAAAGAACCTCAAGTAATGCCAACATTACACCTCATGAGGTGGACTGACGGCTCTACACCCGTACGGGGAAGACAAGTTTGGTGATCGGGGGGGTTTCCAAAATAAATTCCATTTCTGATGGGAGTTTGGGTGTGATGATGCAATTTTAGGGTCAGCTGGTGATCAAACACTAATTTGAGTTTCGCCCTGGACACTCAGAACTTTGGCCCTTTTCAACTAATTGTGCTGTTTATTTACTTTATTTTTTGCAGGATTAATACTTTTGATCATTCAAAAAGACAGGAGAGAGAGAGAGAGAGAGAGAGAGAGAGAGAGAGAGAGAGAGAGAGAGAGAGAGAGAGAGAGAGAATTTGCAAAATTAATACTGTTGATTATTCAGGAAGGAGAGAGAGAGAGAGAGAGAGAGAGAGAGAGAGAGAGAGAGAGAGAGAGAGAGAGAGAGAGAGAGAATTTGCAAAATTAATACTGTTGATTATTTAGGAAGGAGAGAGAGAGAGAGAGAGAGAGAGAGAGAGAGAGAGAGAGAGAGAGAGAGAGAGAGAGAGAGAGAGAGAGAGAGAGAGAGAGAGAGTTTATATGCAAAATTAGTATTATTGACCGAGTAGGGAAACACCATGGTGTTTGAGAGAGAGAAATCCAAGCTACCAAATCTGTACAAAATATTAGAATATATGACAATTTTTATTGGTTCTTAAAAGTATCTGCCGTCAGCGTGTTTGGAAAAACGTACTTTCCAAAACTAAGAAAGTTGGAGGACATGTCGTGGCGGGATGAAACCATTTTTTAGGCAGGTAGTTTCTCACCAAAAGGGAAGAGAGTAAGGACTTGCGAACGTTAAAAAATAGGTGTAGAAAGAATAAGACGGGAAAGAATAAGTACAAGGTATAGAGATGAACAACAGGTCTTTAGAAGATAGTCTAAAAATATTTTGTTTTGTTTTCCTATTTTTTTTTTTTTTGGTGGGGGGGAATCAGTTTATAAATATTTAATGTAAAGATTACGGCTTCTCCCAAGGGTCTGATCATTAAAGGGATAGATGATTTAAAAAGTTAGTGCAAGGTACAGAACAGGACGAGAGAGAATAAGTACAAGGGTTAAGGATGGACGACAGATCTTCAAAAGATAGTCCAAAGCAAGATTTTGTTTTGTTATCCTATTTTCTTTCGGGAAATTGGTTTATATATATTTATTGTAAAGCTTACGGCTTCTTCCAAGGGGCTTATCATTAAAGGGATAGATAATTTAAAAAGTTAGTGCAAGTTACAGAACAGGACGAGAGAGAATAAGTACAAGGGATAAGGATCGGTAACAGATCTTCAAAAGATAGTAAAAAAAAAAAAATTCTTTTTTTATCCTGTTTTCTTTCGGGGAATCGGTTTAGATACATTTAATGTAACGATAGCGGCTTCTTCCAAGAGTCTGATCATTAATGGGATAGATAATTTAAATTGATAGTGTGAGATTTTTTTCTTTATTCTTGAAGGGGCTCCCACTTTTTCCCATGCTCATTTGCATTCATTAAAGGCAAGAGGTTTACTGTTTATAGCTTGGAAGTATATAGAAGTTTCCTTGCTTATCTTCCTCCGTTTCTTTTTTTTTTTCGAGGACGGACCGGAAAGGTGGGCCGAGACAAGCGTCCA
>NC_089791.1:40347382-40369882 GCF_040412425.1 Macrobrachium rosenbergii
TTCCCATCACGACCAAGTCAGCTGGTGGGTGGCAAGTCGAGATCGAACCACGGACCTTGGTAATGCTAGTCTAGTCCTCTGTAAAGCTACGAGTGGCATATTGTTTCATTATAATTATTCATACGAATGCAGTAGACTTCGTTTCGAGTTTACCGGTGACTTTTATGTTTTAAAAAATGTTTAATGGTCAAATCGCATCTGAAATAACTGCATATGAATTACTAGAATATATATCACCTATTTTATATTAATATTAGACGACTAGGTTCCAATGGTTTGTGTGTGTGTGCACGTGTATGTGATGCATGCAACCTAGCATCAAGTGAAAACCAAAGTAAGTTAATTATTTGAAAGGTTGTTAATTTTTAAATTGATTTTAGTAGCCTCTGTGTTTTTACTTTACACACACCTGTCAGTATACAGAGGAGTGACGGACATACACGACTGTCAAATTTGCCCTTTTTGTGGTCTTATCTTTCCGTCCGAACAAAGTTTGAAATTCCTTCATTTTTCGGGTCCGTTTGGGAAGGGAGGGCCGTAAAAACGAAGAAACTTTTTTAAAGGCATCATTCCTCGATAATTGTCCAGTGTCCTGGCGGGAAAGTTAGTTCATTTCTCCACTAAATTTAGACAATTTCCGAAGTTTAGTCATTTGCAGCCTACTTTATCGGTATTATTTGAGTTTTGCCTAGGCTGAAAGGCCCGTGTTTGGCAAATATAATTCCTGCATCGATTGCCTGATGTTCCGTGCATCTCCCTCTCGATGCAGAACCAAGGAGAAATGAAGGATAATTGTTTTGACAACTGCTTGACACGCTGAAATGTTTAAAAATCCATTGAAAGGCTTTCTATGTATTTCGTTTAAAAAATGGCTTTCAAATCTTACTTCAAAACTTGGCTTTGCTTCCAAACATTTTCTGTGAGTAAAAGAGTTATAACTTTGTTACGCTTCAGTCTCATTTGTTGAAATCGTGTCTGTGCGTAACCTATTTCGAAATATACATTTATTTACATATATACATGTATATATATGTGTTTACATAATTACGTCTGTTGCATGTATGTGTGTATATACTTTCCTGCATACATAAATATAATATATATATTATATATATATATATATATATATATATATATATATATATATATGTATATATATATAAAATAAATAGATAAAAAATTCCGCTTTCGGTTTTTTTACGATAGATACTTGACTGGCATACTATTTATCAACCTAAGTTGCTTCTTTCGACACGGCATGTAAATTGGGATCAGCTAATTTGGTATTCTATTTCCTAACGTATAAGTCATCGTGGGTGGAAGTCATTAATAGCGTGGTTTCATTCCTGCTGCCTCTTTCTCCTGAGTGATTGATGAATCTCCGTATAATTATCGGATTGAAAATAATTGGATAAAAATACCATAAGCAACGTCGTGGGTCGCTATTTGTTTACTTTTTCCCGTTACCTTCTGTTACTTATTTCTCACGAAGACCATATTCTTTGGAAGCTTGAATTTTAAATCAGTGGTCCCTGTGGGCTTGTTTCATAAGAAGGGGGTTCATCATGTGAATAATAATAATAATAATAATAATAATAATAATAATAATAATAATAATAATAATAATAATAATATCAAACTTGAATGTCTTTCACTGTAATACCACAGTATAATATGAAGATAAAAAGCCCCATAAAACACTATTTGAACCTTGCAACCATTTATGTCGAGAACTTCCTTCTGTGTCCCTGTTCACTGGGAAAATATGGACAGATGAAATGTTAAAGGAGTATATATACAAAGCATATGTAGGTGTGCATTAAGTCTCCCGAATGGTGACCGTTTCCCAGAAGGAGGGAAAATAAAGCAATTTCCCTATAGTAGTTTTTACCTCATTAACTCCCGTTTGGCGATGCGTCCAGGAAACACGAGTACCAGACGCATCGCCAGGCAAACAACCAAAAACCACTTGGGGTGTTTATTTTCCCTCGCTGAATGATCCTACTCTTCATCAGGCAATACCTCACCTATATGTCTTTGTATCTATCTCTCTTTTAACATTTTCATCTAATCATATTCTGATTCTTTTAGTCTGAAAAAGTGCTCGAATCTTTGTGGTTGCAACGTTCAAATAGTGTTTTATAAAACCTTTCTTCATATCAAGCAATGTAGAACTCTCAATGTCAGAAAGGGTAATTTTTGTATAAGGTCCCCACGTAGTATATCACATTCTACCATTGATATGTTATTGTGGACCCCCTTATACAAAATGTCATTTTGTCCCTACTGCTCAGTCTTTGAAATAATTCTTATGAGGATGTGAATTTGCATTCGTGTTCACTAAAAGCATGTTGTAATTTGTAGCTGGTTTATATATTGCCTTATGGTGCCCCGTGTTACAATACTTCTCGGTGTAAGGAGGTTCTGGGGATCTCTTAAACAAAGGCTGTAGTGAAGCTGTCGAATGTGAAATTCAAGATATAAGAAATGACGGGAAGTGAGTAATTTTTTGTTATCCCTGTACAGAAATGTCTTGTGAAGCTCAGAGAGAATGCGAAGATTTATTCGCGTTTCCCGAGGAGGAATTCTGTATTTCGCTGTTTGCCCTCGAATGAAAAATTGCCTTATTGGAATTTGTGCCGAACTTCAGAAATCCTCTTACAGCGCGGGGCGCTGTGCAGCAGCATTTCCCCAAAAAGCATATCAATGAATTTTGCATCGAAAGTAATAGCAGTCCTTTAACATTTATTGCAGATAGCAACTTGCCCCTTCCTCTGATAAATTGGGAAGGTGGGGTGAGTTGGTGAGTCTGTGAGTGAAGGAATTCTGTAGCTCTGGTGGATTTTCTCCGTGAATATTCATCATTATTCAGCCCTCATATATTTAATGCAGGAGAGAGAGTTGTAGAGAGAAGAGAGAGAGAGAGAGAGAGAGAGAGAGAGAGAGAGAGAGAGTTGGTAAGTCTGTGAGTGAAGAGATTCTGTAGCTCTGGTGGATTTTCTCCATGAATATTCATCATTATTCAGCCCTTATATATTTAATGCACAGGAGAGAGAGAGAGAGAGAGAGAGAGAGAGAGAGAGAGAGAGAGAGAGAGAGAGAGAGTTGGTGGGTCCGTGAGTGAAGAAATTCTGTAGTGCTGGTGGATTTTCTCCATGAATATTCATCATTATTCAAAGCCCTCATATATTTAATGCAGGAGAGAGAGAGAGAGAGAGAGAGAGAGATTTGAATTTTGTGTTTGGTTAGTTTATTCTCTCGGGTGCTTTGTAACTTTTCATCACTCGGCCCTCATATTCAGGCAGTGGAGAGAGAAAGAGAAAAATAAATTTTTTTATTTGAATAAATAATTCTCTAGAATTCTGTAGTTAGTGATAAAAAATCCATCTCATGGGTTTAGGTAGAATACAGAGCACACTTTGTAAGAAAAAGGCAGGTGTGGGTAAGTGAGAAATAGATGGAGGTTTAAATCGAATAAGGTGACTTTCGATTTCTTCTTTCTGACACCCAAATTTTATTTGAAAGTGAAATTGGCCTATTTTTGAAGCTTGAAAATTGATCGCTCATAAAGAATACAATAATATAATAGATGATAGAAGCACTGATATATAAGTGTTAACATTCAGGGACTGAAGTGGTATTATGATGATAAAGAAAAATTTTATATTTTACTGAAGAACACACACATACACACACACGCACACACTGAAAGTGAATTACAAATGAAAGAGAATTTGTCATTATTGCTTTAAGGCTGCAAATAACAACTTAAATGACTCTGAAGGTAATGCAGACATGTTTTAAAGAAATTGAATAAAGACGAGGAATGGAATAGTTGAGCGGGAAAAATGTCGGATGAGGAAAAAGGAGGGAGTCAGAGCCTTCAAGGATTACTGATTCGGAAGGTGGGGAAGATTAATGGCTGTTTCTGAAGATTTCCTTGTAGATGAGAGTGTAGACAGAAATTTGTAGGTAAAAAAAAAAAAAAATGGGTAAAACGTAAATGCTTGGTTAAGCGGTAGACACTCTCTCTCTCTCTCTCTCTCTCTCTCTCTCTCTCTCTCTCTCTTCTCCATATATATATATATATATATATATATATATATATATATATATATATATATATATATATATATGTGTGTGTGTGTGTGTGTGTGTGTGTGTATATATTATACTTATATATATATATATATGTATATGTATATATGTATGTATGTATGTATGTATATATGTATATACTGTATATTCATATTGGGCTAGGTTTGAACTCATTGCCAGGCTACGCGGATATCGCCCAGAAATGAAGAACATTATTTATGTTGAAATTTAAAGTATACATCCCACTGTTTTTGGATGTTATAAAGTAGTCATTATTACTTCGGAAAATGGTACCATATATATGGAACGAAGGAGTCTTAACGTCTGGAAAGCGCTCAAGGAAGTTCATGATAGAGATAAAAGGGTCATTGTGTTTTAGAGGGTTGGAGTTATCATTGACGCATCATTTGTGCAAGTATATGGAGGAGGCGAAGTTGAGGAAGTTTTGCATAAAGACGCTCAATCCAGATTTAGTATACATAAATCAGCACATGCATAAATACATAAATGTAGATTGCATACATGCAACTATGTTAACTAATAAGAGAATGTATTAGGGTTATAGACGAAAATATTAATATTGTAATAAGGTATGTATTCGTTACATAAAGAAATAAGTTAAACTAACAAGAAAACTGAATTGGTGAATGCCATGCTGTTAAAATCTATGGGTGATAAATGATAAACAGCAAAAGCGAAGGTTTTCCCGGAAGAAAGTAAACAAAAAAAAAAAAATTAAAGAAAGAAAGATGAAAAAATGGATGGTGTCCGGTGCCTGGTGTGGTGTAATGTCGATCAGTCAACACCATTCTTGGTGGGAAATTGGGTTGATGCGGGTCGAGGGGTTGGAGGAAGGACCGTATCCCCTCCCCCACCCCCTGGTGTATTCATAATACCTTATTACCGCCTGCTGGGTCGCAAGATGAGGCTGTCACGCACAGACCGCCTATTACGAAGCCCTTTAGGCTCGGCCCCTGCTACGCCTCTCCCAGGTCGGCAATTAAATCGAGCAGTAGCGGTCGTTATATTTCAGCAGTTGAGATCAGGTTGCGATTGCATACTTTGCAGGGTTCCGGTTCAGTGCCTGTTCTGCTTGTGGCCCACCAGAGCCAAGGCGGCATCATGAAGTGCCGTCCTCCTCTCCTCACCAGTTTGGATTTTTTGGGGGTAAAGTTACCTTTAGCCTGAAAGATCAGTTGAAAGTTATGGAATTCGTTTTGCTCATTTTGACGCGCCTGTGTCGTAAACATTTCAGTCGAACGTTGGTGAACTTCCACCTGAGTTTCTAAGCACTGGTTGTCACACACCACCAGGTTTCACTAAAGCTATATATATATATATATATATATATATATATATATATATATATATATATATATATATATATATATGTGTGTGTGTGTGTGTGTGTGTGTGTGTGTGTGTGTGTGTGTGTATGTATATATATTCATATGCCTTTATATCTTGGAAGGGTTAGTTCCATATGGAAAATTTTCTTCCTTAACCCCAGCAGACTGGCATCCATTTTACAGTTAGAGCGGTTCAAGGACCTAGATCTTAGTTTTACTACCAAATTCTCTCTATATATATATATATATAGTTATTTATTTATTTATATATATGTATGTATGTATATGCATGTACTGTATGTACATATGTATTAATTAATTTTCTCCAAAGTTAAGTTCCCTGGACAATGGTAATCACTTCATGTACCTACATAGAAAGTTCATCAGCATTGAGCTTAAAATCCCTATAGCAGCCATTGCCATTTACCTCAATCTTTCACATCCTTTTTCGCATTCTGGATATTGAGCCGTTTCTTACAAGTATTTCTTTCGATAGTGTTTTTTTTTTTTCCCAGGATTTTTTAGGTCTTCTTCTCCTCTTCCATCCCAGCACTTCCGAAACGTACACTCTGTTCACTAACCTACCTTCCACCATTCTCTGCACATGACCAGGCTTTCTCAGTAAACTCTGATTCATCCTTTCACCTAAGTATCTCTTCATTTCTCACCCTTTCAGTTCTTCTTCCGCCAATTGTGCTGTGAAAACAGTTTATCATGACAACCTCAACTTTTTCATTTGCTTTCATCTCTCTCTCTCTCTCTCTCTCTCTCTCTCTCTCTCTCTCTCTCTTTCTCTTAGAACATTAGCATTACGTATGAGGCTACAAATACTGTACCTTAACCTTTTGGTTATTTTCACCATTTGCAATGGGAAGATTACAGGCATTTGATAAGGCTTGTAGAGGTTTGGAATTTTTATGTAGACTCCACTCTTGATTCAACATTTATAGGATGAATGTGGCAGGGACATCGTCTCGCACTTTATCAGAAACTACCCTCTCCTGTGGGAAATTGGTGAATGCTGATATACATACGTACATACATACATATATACATGCATGCATATATATATATATATATATATATATATATATATATATATATATATATATATATATATATATATATATATATATATATATATATATATATATATATATGCACATATACATACACATACATATATATATACACATATACATACACCTGTGTGTGTCTATATCTTTAATCTTATTGTGCTGGCTTCAGGGACAGCAGCCCTCTAGAATTTTCAATAGTTCACAGGTTTTTATTTGAGATTAAATGATAGCAAATTGCATTTAACTAACTTCGTTTACCAGGAATGCGACCGTTTGTTTTGACTTTGGGACTCTGTCACGGTTTTTGTTCGTTACGTTCGACCCAGAATGCGCCTCCGACTTATGCTCAGCTTGTCCTTGTATCAAAAACTTTTCCTCTGCAGATTGCAACTTCAAAATATAGTATGACACTGGAATTTTCGTCAGAGAGAGGTATATGCGGACTGGAGTTTGTGGTCACTGGCGTGCCAGCTGTAATTCGCTCTACTTTTGTCTGTAGTTCTTGTCTGTATTTTTGTTATTCGGGTAATTGGTTCATAGTAACCGCAGCAGGTTATGGTGTCACAGTTCTGATATTTTCGGAGAGACTGTGGGGAGTCTGACGCGTGCTATTGTATTTGCTGGCGATGTTTTCTTACGGAATTGTAATTCGTTTTGCAATACCTCCGTAGTTTGTGGTAATAAATATACTAAAATATCTTGGGGACCATTATGGTAATTTCACAGTGATTTGTACGTTATATATGGTTATATTGTTTATTAGTTTGTAGATTTCTTTCCATTTTCCATTTTTCAAGTATAGGCCTGATGTTGCGTGCAAGAACATGTCACATTCATTTGTATATGCATAGATTAAGCTGACCTTATTCCAGCACGGGTCATTTTAGTAAGATGTGCCCAATCAAGACGGATGATTCTGGAAAGTGCAATAGATAAAAAGTTCATTCGTGTTTTTTTTTTATTTAAGGATATTGAATTATTACACAAAAATATTTTTTTAGAATCTTCCCACGACGTTTTGTGACTTGTAATAATGATATTAAGAATGCTTGAAAAAATACAGCTGAACAAAAAAGGAAACATTGTATATTACTTCGATGGAGATGTAGCCTTTGCTGGCATAAGGCTACCTGAATCCCGAAAGGCCAAAACATTATTCAGGTGACCCCCTCCAGATGATTAATTAAAATTGGAGGATTTTTCGTTGTAGGAACCATAAGAAGTCTTTATGTGTATCAACCAACAGGTTACCTTGTGGAATGGGGCCAGGGATAAATGTTTCCACCACAACTCATTGAAATCCGCCCATCAGCTCTCGAGTTATGATGTTGAAATGAACACAAAGATGCTGGCGACGGCCAGCATGCGCTTATGAGTTGTTCCTAGGTTGGTGTTATATACGTATATATGGACTTATTATTATTATTATTATTATTATTATTATTATTATTATTATTATTATTATTATTATTATTATTATTATTGTTGTTGTTGTTGGGTAAAAATCTCAATTACGAGGGCGCAAGTAATGTTCTTTAAGGTCCACAGTAGTATATATGATGATGAAAATTTTATAAAGTTTTACAACTGTTATCATCAGATATATTATTGTGGACCTTAAAGAACATTATTATTATTATTATTATTATTATTATTATTATTATTATTATTATTATTATTATTATTATTATGTAAAAATCTCAATTACAAGGGCACAAGTAATTTTCTTTATGATCCACAATAATATATCTGATGATAACAGTTTTATAAAGTCTTACAACCGTTACCATCAGATATATTATTGTGGACCGTAAAGATTATTATTATTATTATTATTATTATTATTATTATTATTATTATTATTATTATTATTATATTCAGAAGATGAACCTTATTCAAGCTTCCAAAGAACATGGGGGTTCATCAGAAAGAAGTAACGGTGGTAAAGGGAAATGCAAAAATCTGTGTTTATTTTGTTTCTCACGCTAAAGGGTAAATAACTAAAACACAACAATTTTCGAAGCACTTTTTTCTGATTTACAAAGTTCCCCCCCCCTTTTTTTTTTTTTAATAACTCCCCATTTGTGTTAACCACTTTTGGCGCGGGGTGCCTGGGTGGCGACCGTACCTCTAATGGAGCGTTTTGTTATGTAAATGATCGTTTTTGTTCTGCAAATTGATTAGAACTTGAAGAAAAGAGTTTAATTTGAAGCGATTGTGGTCAGAGACTGGGGCTCCTTTGCAATTTCCTCATTTAAGTTTTACTTTTTGGGACCTGAATGAAGTAATGTGTTTACAGATCGTGTACTTCTTATGGGGTTTGCATACGTACATACATACATAGATACATACATACATACATACAAATGAAGACATTACATATATTATGTATTATATATATAATATAATATGTATGCATGTATGTATGTATATATGTATAATATGTATGTATGTATGTATGTATCTATCTATCTATCTATCTATCTATCTATCTATCTATCTATCTATCTATCTATCTATCTTTATTTATTTCCCATACGGCCTCAAGGCTTACAGTGGTAAGCGCATCCAAAATGCTCAAGGAAATCGAAAATTGAAGAGGTCAGTGTGGCTATTAAGTGTGTTTGTATTGAATCTGATCAGTACACTCAGAGATATATATATATATATATATATATATATATATATATATATATATATATATATATATATACATACACATATACATATATATATATATATGTACTGTATACACACACACACACACACATATATGAATATACAGTACATATAAAATCTCGAGTGTACTGATCAGATTCATTATAAGCTCACTTAATAGCCACACTAACCTCTTCAATTTTCGATTTCCTTGCGCATTATGGATGCGCTTACCACTGTAAGCCTTGAGGCCGAATGGGAAATAAATAAAGAGACTTTTCAATCCCTGGTGGGCTCTGTTATTTCCGTGTGCATCTGAAAGATGGAATGTTTTGGTCTCCTTTGCGTCCCAAGAGGCCAGATTGTTGTGTTTTTTTGGGGAGAATCTCTTGATTTTTGGCTCAGTGTTGGTAGTAAACACGTTAAACATAAATTGTTATATATATATGTGTATATATATGTGTGTGTATATATAAGGATTGTATCTATATCTATATATATATGTATTTGTTATATTATATATATATTTATACATACATACATATGATATACGTGTATAATACCTCAGTATATTAAATATAAGACGAAAGCAAATTTAACTGCCAGGCGAGAGAATGGCGAATACTTGTGTAATGAACACATAATCGAGTTGCTCTGTTTTTATTGCTAGCGTAGCTTCCCTTGGCCTTTCCAATAATGATTGATTGAACATCTGATTCATTACAGAAAGCTGCGTTACAGCAGTAATATTAATCGAAATTACAGCTAATTTTGCGTGATGTCTAATCCTTTGCGTGGGACATTTCTAAACTCCAAAGTTTATGTAAATCAGACTCGTTAGCATTATTAGCTACATCAATACATAACAGTTGGCGAGATATATTCATAGTTCGACGAGTCAATTATAATTAACGAATGATTGCGAGACATCTCATGTCTCTTTTAGTTTGGTTGATATAAGCCCAAGCCAGAGGAGATGTCTACCAACTGTTCCTGCCTAAGATTTGAATCTCCGAACTTTGGGGATTATTGCATCTGTGCGAGATGGATGTCGGGAAGAACATGGTCGAGTGATCCTCTCAAGTCGCCGGAACATTGGCATAGCTCAGGTCTTCTTCATAGTTCTTCAGTAGTGAAGGAGAATGGCGCCCATTGTTACGGGTCATTGGGGCGCAGACTTTGCCACGTTTGCGAAGGGTCGTAGAAGCCAAGGGTCTGTGTGTCCTTTGCGAATGCTGTTTGGGAGGAGGAGTTTTCTTAAGCTGACTGATATGTGTAAGGTTACTTTGGGGAGATTTGATTTTGAAATCTAGCCAGCATTCTCAAATTCAGTGATTAGTTTCTAGCAGAGATGTCTTGTTCTTCGTCATGACACGGCACGGACGAGCGTCAGATAATAATAGTATTCTCTTTCAGGTGCCTGTATTATTTCGAAATAGTATTGCAATCGACTTGAAAATTCTTTGATTGGGCTTTTGGCTTTTCGCATAGAGTATTTTCATTAGTGAAAAATAACTGTGTATGTATATATGTATATGTATATGTGTATATATATATATATATATATATATATATATATATATATATATATATTATAATTTATGTGAAAAAACATGGTACAATGAAAACAAAAAGTGGTAGCTAGAGATCCTAAAAAATATACCAATCTAAAGATATTCATATATATATATATATATATATATATATATATATATATATATATATATATATATATATATATGAATATCTTTGGATTGGTGTATTATGTTAGCATCTCTAGCTACCACTTTTAGTTTTCATTGTCCAATGTTTTTCACAGAAATTATAATATAATATATATATATATATATATATATATATATATATATATATATGTATATGTATATATATATATATATATATATATATATATATATATATATATATATATATATATATATATATATATATATATATATACACACACACACACACACACACACACACACACACATATTCACGCACAGGGAATGTACGGGACCACGTGGGCAACCGGAAGACAGGCAGGTATAGCGAACTGTGAAACCAAGCCCTGCTTTGATGTTAAATGCGCTCAGTTCTAATATCCACTTTCTTTCACGAACTTTGCGAGTCGCACACCCAAACCAGCGACCGTAAAATGAAAGTGTCGGTGTGAATCTACTTAATTATCTTTATGCATATGTGTGCATGTTAATCCGTCATGCAGGCAAATGTGTAAGCTTAATACAGTCTTATTTATTCTTGTTTGCGAATAAAACAGTGTAAGCTTAAGTGGATGACTCTTAACTACTCATTTGCATTTTTGTGGTCATGTAAGGTCTTATATATATATATATATATATATATATATATATATATATATATATATATATATATATATATAAAGTTCAGTATACCTTAGTTTAACCAGACCACTGAGCTGATTAACAGCTCTCCTAGGGCTGGCCCGAAGGATTAGACTTATTTTACGTGGCTAAGAACCAGTTGGTTACCTAGCAGCGGGACCTACAGCTTATTGTGGAATCCGAACCGCATTATACCGAGAAATGAATTTCTGTCACCAGAAATAAATTCCTCTAATTCTTCATTGGCCAGCCGGAGAATCGAACGCGGTCCTAGGAGAGTGCTCGCCGAGTACGATACCGACCCATCCAATGAGGAACTATACATTATATATATATATATATATATATATATATATATATATATATATATATATATATATATATATATATATATATATACACACATACATACATACATACATACATACATTTATATCCTATCCTCTAAGAGAATGTTAACCCTCAGTTTCTCAGCAAATCTTTTTAAATAGAATATATAGCTACAAGCCTATTTCCACCCTGGTGAATTATATATATATATATATATATATATATATATATATATATATATATATGAGAGAGAGAGAGCGCCATGGAGTGATGACAGGCGGAATGAAGGGAGCGTCACTGATGATGCCAGTAATAAAGGGGAAATGTTAGTGGAGATGTAACATCGCTTTGAATAAAGGGAAATTCCTTTTGTGATTGACAGCGTGTCCAATCAGTTTGTTACGAGATTACGGTTCTTGCCTTGGTGATAAGGCGGGAGGTATTTGCACGTTGCAGATGTAAACAACTTTTTTTTTCTATTCAGTTTGATTTGATTTCTCCAACACCTCAGAATGTTACCGGAACTTTGCTTTAAACTGAATTAAATAAGTTTGTGGGATTAGGATGTCATTGCGATTATTATAATCTGTCATTTTTAATTGTGCGTCATTAGGGGATAGTGCCGGCAGTGCACCTCACGTGGTACACTGTAGGCATTACTTAAGAGGTTCTTTGCAGCGTTCCTTCGTCCCGTAGCAGCAAACCCTTTCAGTCTTTTAACTGTACCTCCATTCAAATTCCCTTTCTTCCATCTTACTTTCTCCTTTCTCCTACCAATAGTCTCATAGTGCAACTGCGAGGTTTGCTTCATGTTAAACTTTTAAAACCTTCTTACTCTCAGTTTTCCCTTCAGTCCTGAATGACCTCGTGGATCCCAGGTTTTGGCCTCTGGCCTAAATATTATATTCCCCTCTGTTCCATTTAATAATGGAAATTTAACAAGCTAATGAAGGTATATTTATGATAAGTAGTTTTTGTTTGTGGTGAAGGTTTCGAAGGAATGGTTTGCCTCTGGAAATTCATTTTGTGTTTTATCTGAAACCTAAGTTCTTCTGCTTGATAATGTTAAAAAGAAACATACTTATTAAAGCTTCCTGTTATAGTTATCCATATTGCAATATGAAACCATGTATAAGGGCAAGCCCCCTTCGCTTCGGTATGCTTTGTAGTTGTATGTACATTAAATTCCCACGGCAAACAGTCACTGCAAGTTCATTTCTTCCAGTATTATTGCACGAAATATCCTGGTAACATGTTTCAAGCGAAATAATAACTCACATGTTCAGAATAACGATTCTTTTAGTTATGGATATGAAGCTTCATGTAAAATACTTATATTAGAACTTATATATATGTATATATATATATATATATATATATATATATATATATATATACACACACACACACATATATATATATATATATATATATATATATATATATATATATATATATATATATATATATATATATGTTCAAACTCACACATAACACACACATATATATATATATATATATATATATATATATATATATATATACAGTGTATTATATGTATGTATATACATATGTGTATATATACACTCACACATAACACAAACATATACATTACATATACAATATATTATATATGTATATACATATGTATACACACACACACACATATATATATATATATATATATATATATATATATATATATATATATATATATAGAGAGAGAGAGAGAGAGAGAGAGAGAGAGAGAGAGAGAGAGAGAGAGAGAGAGTACACATGTATGCATTTATCATATCATGTATACAGTACAGCCGTGCGTGAGCTTCCGCTCAGGAAAACAAATACCTCTGTACCGCGAGGCGTTTATTTGCTGACATGAAGGAAAAAAAAAAGAGAAGTAAAACATGTTTCCTAGTGTTAATTAGCGTGGGCTGTATCCGACTTAGCCGTAGAGCATTTTCAGGTCTGTTACATTAAGTAAGTGATTTTTGTTTAATTAGCGCTTTTGCCTAATGTTCGGAGCCTGTGTTTTGTGACGAGGGCAGGGGGCCGCTCCTGAATGTTTGTTCACCAAATGGTCTGCCGTGTTGTGCTAGTCAGTCGCAGGCTTTAATTTGGAGAGTTCCTTTTTATCACTTGGGCTCCCAGACTCCTTATTTTTTTTTTTTTTTTTTTGTGAAATACGTTTGCCTTAAAAAGAGAAATTCGCTTGTTTGATGAGCTACGCAAAGAGATCCGTGTTTTGACTGACATGACGAAATGCGATGCCTTGTATGTTTCTTTTGTCGAATTTAAAGCTCAGATTTAAATTTAAATCTCACATTGTGCGCTGAAGATAAACACATGAATACGTCGTGGCTCTCATAAATATTCATAATTAAACCTTATTTTGTGTAATATATCGTTAACACTAAAGGTAATGCTTCTTGGAAAAATTGCCCCGGGGGGGAAAAAAATCATGGTAACGCATACCAGTTTTCGCTTAGTAAATTATCAGTTTTTAACACTTACTGAGGATTCTTAGTTTATATTGGATGAATTTCGTACTGGTTAACCCCCCCCCAAAAAAAAAAAAAAAAATCTGTGTTTTGCATGTAACAAAATATTCATTCTCATTTCGTAGAATACCGGAAAAAAAAAGAGAAAGTCCATAAGTCTGAAAAATAGACTGAATTCTGAGTAATCATTACAATAGGCAACATCACTCTGTCCATGGGAGATTGAGTGATTGATTGATTTATGTAAACTAGCGTGACAGTCGCGTTGTTCATGAGCACCGCTCCGTAGAAGAGTGAAGCCTGGTTCATGCGGTGTTGCCAGCGAGAGAGTTTGGTCTATTCTTTAAATGCTGTAAATCTTTACTGTTTTAGTAATTTACCTATATTATTTAGATAGTTCAGCTCCTGTGTTTTCTCCAATTTTGCAAATTGCCTCCGTGATTTGTCCATGTTGATACGATAATAATAATAAAAATAATAATAATAATAATAATAATAATAATAATAATAATAATATAAGGAGGAAGTAGACCCACTCTTAAGCCTGTCCCGTTAAGTATACCTTAGTTTAACCAGACCACTGAGCTGATTAACAGCTCTCCTAGGGCTGGCCCGAAGGATTAGACTTATTTTACGTGGCTAAGAACCAGTTGGTTACCTAACAACGGGACCTACAGCTTATTGTGGAATCCGAACCTCATTATACCGAGAAATGAATTTCTATCACCAGAAATAAATTCCTCTGATTCTTCATTGGCCGGCCGGAGACTCGAACGCAGGCCCAGCAGACTGCTAGCCGAGAACTATACCCGCCCGTCAAGGATGGCTGCATCGTGCGAATTAATCATGTATTGATTCTCCTCAGTTTTCCTTATGACTCGTTTCTCTTCAACGTTAATATAAACACTGGACAATTGTTGACCTGTATAACGTTCAAGAGAACGCAGAGAGGGGGAAAGCCATCCATTTAAACAATAATAATAATAATAATAATAATAATAATAATAATAATAATAATAATAATAATGTTCAAAAGGGTTCACAATAATAAAGCTGTTTCAAGGCTCGTGTAAAATTTATAAAAGCTTTCGAACCCCACTCTGGGTTCATCTTAAACAGCTATATTATTGTGGCCCCTGTAAAACATGTATGAACTCGTGATAGAGAGCTTATTCCCTCAAATAATAATAATAATAATAATAATAATAATAATAATAATAATAATAATAATACTGAGTACATAGATAAATCTAAATGCTTTTGGGTAAGAGCAGCAAAATCACCCGGATTTGTTATATACTGCAGTTCCTTTGTTGGGAAGAACCGTCCATTCTGGTGAAATCAGGGAGCATCGAGGAAAAGTAGAGGAACACTGTGCCTATGGACGTATTAAACGAGGTAAAAACTGCGTTTAAAGAGGATCAAAGCCCCTTTCCCCTCTCTGCATTCATGTTTATGCGCTCCTATTTCAGTTTTCAACGAATTGTATTTTTGTGTTAAATATTTCGCCCAATTTATTCGTATATTTTCTTTTTTTTTTCCCTAGATGTTTTTAAAACCGTGCTACAGGTTACTTTGTCTGTTAATGTATTTTGAACTCGCTTTTACGATATGCTTTCAACTGTATTTTTTTTCTTTTATATGATATGTATTTTGTAGATACAGAAGGTTTGTTGTCAAACAGGACGATGGAAGCTTGTTTCCTCAATATATACTCTCGTGGTCAGGTCGGCAACGTGACCTCGTTCTAATACTTTGGATGTGTGTTCGAATTCTGCTACCGGACATCAGACTTCATATTCTTGCATTTGGATCTAAGGCTTTGTAGTGAAAAGCTTATCCAACAAGTGTAAAGAATTCGAGAAGTTAAGAGGGCATTGTGGTTATTACAATTACATACCGGTAGATCCTACAAATACACTACATCGTGTATTCGTCTCTAGTGCAAAATGTAAATTTAACATATTCTTCTCTAGTGAAAAATGTATTTAACATTTTGTTAATGTTTGCTACCAGGCCAGATAGATCGCTTGAAAGTCTAATAAAAGAGAAGTCTGTTCACTTGCTGCGAAAAAGTAGCACGAGCCGCGCAACGACGTCATCTATCCCGTAAAATGCTGGGTCCGTTACATGAAACCGAGTCAGTCACCAACCAGCCGGAGTTGTGTGAAGAACTCTGGCTGCGGCAATCAAACATGCCTAACAGTTGTGCTGTTAGTGGCTGCACATCCAATTACGGAAACAATCTACCTGCCTTCAATCCCTGTCCTACTCGACTGGTTTCATTCTGTGTCTTCAACAACTTTAAACCTGACTTAATTCTTCACTATGAACATTATAATAGTTTGCTGACAATTTTATGATAAAAAATGTCAAAGTCTCACTGTTACTCTTATTTAACATAATGCCCATATACACATCATACTCGGTGTTATTTCATCCCTCTCTGCATCAACTTCACAAGTTGTTATGTAGCCATATCAATGCTAATTATTCCACTACAGAAGGTAAGCTGGAAAATCTACAAAAAAAGACATGAGGATAGAAACTTACATTTCAAAGGTTAATTATCTAATTAAATGCCAAATTAGGCCTACATTATAATGTGTAAGATGCTTTGTTCATTCCTCTCTCTCATTTCTACTCATTTACTGCAGTAACTTCTTACGAATTACTAAGTCGTTACTTCAGTCTAAACATAATAATAATAATATAATATTACACAGTCATTTATAATGTTACACAGTAATTTACTGATAGAGTACAGTGTAAACTGGCCACTCCTCACCAATGTTATTAACTTTAAGTAAGCTACAACAAGAATAGACGGAAACATTACGTATATATTTTAATCATACTATTTATATTATTTTTTTCTTTAAATACGAATTATATACTTGAAATTAATAAAGTTGAATAGTGTGACTGAGAAGTGGACAAAATAATAGATAAAAATAAGTCCCCCATTAATCACTCCGTTTTCTATAATTTAGGATACTCGGGCTAGGTGACGTCGCCACCTGCGCGCGAACAGACTTATCTTTAATTAGACTTTGGATCACGTTACATTACAGTTACAGAAACCGCAATCCAGAGAATGAATATTAGTTATTTAGACTGAGCCGTATCCAGGGTTAGACTGTATATTAGTTATTTAGACAGAGCCGTATCCAGGGTTAAACTAATTATTAGTTATTCAGAGTGAGCCGTATCTGGGGTTAGGATAGATGTTTAGATCCAGATCCAGAGGTAGACTAGGTATTCACGCAGATCCTCATCGAGGGTGAGATAAGATATTTAGATCCAGATTGAGAGGTATATTATGTATATATGGAATCGGATCCAATGTTAGATTAGATATTTGGATCCAGACCCAGAGGTAGATTATGTAAATATAGAATTGGATCCAATGTGAGATTAGATATTTAGATCCAGATCCAGAGGTAGATTATTTAAATATAGAATGGGATCCAATGTTAGATTAGATATTTGGATCCAGAGGTAGATTATGTAAATATAGAATGGAATCCAATGTTAGATTAGATATTTAGATCCAGATCCAGAGGTAGATTATGTAAATATAGAATGGGATCCAATGTTAGATTATATATTTAGATCCAGATCCAGAGGTAGATTATGTAAATATAGAATGGTATCCAATGTTAGATTAGGTATTTAGATCCAGATCCAGAGGTAGATTATGTAAATATAGAACCAGATCTAATGTTAGATTAGATCATTTAGATCCAGATCCAGAGGTAGATTATGTAAAAATAGAATCGGATCCAATGTTAGATTAGATATTTAGATCCATATCCAGAGGTAGATTATGTAAATATAGAATGGGATGCAATGTTAGATTAGATATTTAGATCCAGATCCAATAGTAGATTAGGTGTTCACATAGATCCTTATCGAGAGTGAGATTAGGTATTTAGATCCAGATCCAGAGGTAGACTATATATTTATCGATTCGAATCCAGTGTTAGACTAGATATTTATAAGTATACAGAATGAAGCATCCTTTGCTCGGGATTCGGTACAGAGTGTAGCCTAACGTCTCCGAGGCGGGACTTAACGTTTCGACCCTCTCTTATATTACGTCATTTTTGACGGTAAAGATGCAGTAGACAGTATAAGAAGACTCACTGAGTCATCTGATCCTTTTTTGTTATTTGTTTAATGACGCTGCTGTCGAAAATGTCAAAAGAAACCTCTCATTTCGCAACCACATAACGTCTCGACGCTCGACATGTCCAGAGCTCAAAAAAAAAAAGTGTTTCTTCGGCTTGGCGCAAGTTTTATGTACATTGAACTTGACAATTAGTTTTTTTTTTTTTTCAAGTGAAAGACGCTGGAATCTCGAAGTTGCAAAAAGAAAAAGTAAATGGTGTCGTTGTCGTTTCAGAGAGAAGTAAATAACAGTGGAACTAATGAACTTGCTTCAAGTTTTACTTTGCTTTGAGCCAGAAGGCCCTACCACCACTCTGGTGGCTCCCTCACTAAATGGAAAAGGGCCCTATGTTGTATGTATATATATATTTTATATATTTATATATGTATATATATATATATTTATGTTATATATATATATATATATATATATATTTATATATATATATATATATATCGTTAATCAGTTTATATTCAGTTATTTCTACAGTTCTAAGCAGTATATATATATATATATATATATATATATATATATACAGTATATATATATATATATATATATATATATATATATATATATATATATATATATATATACACACATATATATACATACATGTGTATGTATGTATGTATGCATAAGTGTACTATATATATTGTATTGTATGTATATATGTATTATATACAGTTTATATATATTATTATATGTATGCGTGTATGTATGTATATATAGAATCTGCTGGTTACTTTTTACCAGATATGTATGTAAATGTAATAGCCACAGTGCACTCTTGATTTCTTGAATTCGTCACACTTTTCGGATAATTGGTCATAAAGCCTCAGAACCAGATAGGAGACTGTGAAGAAATTCCGACGCCCGTAGCAGGATTCGAACTCGAATCCGGAGAATCAGATATGGTGACCTCTAATCATGGTACGGACGTCAGAATTTCTTCATTTTCTTCCGTTTGAATCTAAGGCTTAATGGATAGTAATTGTTTATATTCAGCCATATTCACTGTCTATCTATCTATCTGTCTATGTATTCATCTGTCTGTTTATATTAGGATATTGCCACTGTTTTATGTTTTTTCATATTTTACATATCCATGTGAATGTATGTTTAAATGATCTCTATATTCCTTGGTTTCAAAATCCTTGCAGAATATTCCTGACAGAAATGCTAACAGTTATAATTATTATACGCTCCAACAACAGGTCCCGTATTTTCCAGCAAAATGTTTTATAGTGCCTTATTTTTTATTCGATATCTTAGTCTATGGCAGTAATATTCAAATAGAATTTTCCATTTAGATTAAATTTTTAATTTAACTTTTTGCTTCCGGGCGAGTGATTTTTATTCCATTTATGAATGGAGTTACTGCTGATTTTTTTTGTCTAGATTTTAATGATACATTATGCAACAACAAAAATTGATAACATGCTGCTTTCAAAATAGACATCATTTTCATATATTTTTTCTGCCATTCCTGGAAATAAAGAGTGTTTTTTTGAGTGGCAATTAATGGTGTTGGTGAATTTTAAGGAATTTAAATAGTACCGAATATTATTGAATCAAGGAGTAAAAAGACACATTAGAAAGTCTTGTTATCAAAGCTCAAATAATTATGATATCAATTTGTTACCAGTTTGGCAAGTTTTTGGAATCTTTTTACGTGTTACAGAGGGGTTTGTGAAGTGGATACTTATAAGGCTAGAATTTTTTTCGCTACTTATATGGAGGAGAATCAAAAGGCTGGCTAAAACAGTTTCCAGTTGTTCGTTAATGAAAATTACGATTTGTTTTTTTCAGTGTGAAAAACTGGTCTAATATTAAGGATCGCCTTTTTTAAAAGTGACGCTAGAAATCAAAAGCGCATGCCGTAGAACAGTTGGTATTGGGAATTTTTGCTATTGGATGCGTAATGATCTTTTCATGCATTATGATGAGGAAATCATTGGTCTTATGTGTTTATTACATTCATGGGTGCATCAGCTAGGCACGAAGGTCGTTCGAAACAATCCACTGTTCTGTACGAGGGCTTATGTAATATTTTTTCATTATTCAGTCTTACGTAATATTCGTTTACTATTCATTGACTTTCTTGGAGTAGAAAAAACTGGAAGTTAACCACAAAAACATTCCTTAGACGTCCATTAGATTTAAGTTAGAAAAAAGATCCCTATAGAATGATTAGTATTTGCACATTGAAAGCTAGGACTGATTTACTGTCAGTTGTATTCGTATAATATATACAGTAGATTTTGTAGTGGGGGCGGAGGGTGTTGTTGGTAGGTCGTTAGGGGCAGAGGTCGTTCTCTGCCGAAAAGTTTTTTGAGTGAGTAGACCCAGGCCAGCAAACCTGAAAGGTTCACTTTTTTTTCGATCTTTGATTTTTACGCAGATTTGCATTAGTAAGTCGAAAGCGTACTATATAGGCAAAGTCATTTACCCTAAAATGTTTTTCTGTGGATGTATATTAAATGAAGGCTCTAGTGGTGGTGATGATGATAGTGATATAACATCCTATAGAATATTCGATAAAAAAAACTTGAGCTGTTTTTCCTGGGTGGGAAAACCTGTGCAACTTTTGAGAAACTTTACCTATCAAAACTTCCTTCCTATAGGTAACTTTAAAAAAGTATCGAGGAGGAAAGATAAGAAAAAAATGGAGGCGGACCGACGGTGTTTATGACAAGTAAGCAAGAAAATATATAATGAGACGAGCACGGGGAACTTCTAATACCATTCGTGTCTCCCTCGGGACTGATTATGTATGTAAATTGGCCTCTCGTAGTCTTGCCAGTTCCTTTCCTCTCCTCATTTTTGGGAAAAAAGATATTCAACTGGGTCCTTCGTACGAAGGATTTTTCCAGCCCTCTGATGTTAAAGGCTTCTGTCATCAGCCGCTCTTTGATCATAGGATGGTGTGAGGAAGGAAGGAACGGAGGAATACAAGAAGAGAGAGAGAGAGAGAGAGAGAGAGAGAGAGAGAGAGAGAGAGAGAGAGAGAGAGAGAGAGAGGAGAAGTTTCAGTTTTAAATAGAAAAAAGGAAATGGAAGGAAATAACAAGTAAAGATACTATGTTGAAATCGAAAAAAATAGAAAATAGACAGAAATGATTTACATTGGAGTGGTTACTCAAACACAGAGAGAGAGAGAGAGAGAGGCCGGCGGTGAGAGATGTAAGGATTCGGTTCTGAATAGGAAAAAAAAAGGGGAATGGAAGGAAATGACAAATAAGGATACTTTGTTGAATTCGGAAAAATACGATATGGGAAGAAATTACTTAGATGGGAAATATATCTTGTTAAATAAGGAAAAAAGGAAACTGAGGGAGATGATGCACGTCGGATTGGCAACTCAGACAAAGGCATTCGCCGAAATAAAAAAAAAAAAAAAAAGAAGAAAGAAAAGACATGAAAGAGAGAAAGTAGGTAAGCGTACCTGTTGTTAGAGGATGGGATATTCGTCGACCCTTCCCTTAGGGATCGGGGTATCCTGCTTGGGACACGCGGCGAAGTGCGTTTGATCCAGCGATTGTCTATTTCCATTGCATAGGAAGTCGATTGAAGTCTCAATTCCCCAGCTCTATGTTATTTGTGTTGGGCAAAGCTCGTTTCCTGCCGTGGCGTCCTCTCTCTCTCTCTCTCTCTCTCTCTCTCTTCCTCTTGTCTCTGTCGCTGCGAAACCATCAAGTCATCAAAAGAATTGGTATTTTGAGAAGCCTTTCCTTGTTAATGTTCTGCTGTGTGTGTGTGAGTGTGTGTCAAAAAGAGCCTCGGTTTATTTACATTTTTCAGGGCAGTAAAAGGACTTGGTCAAAGGATTTATTGTTAGAAATTTTTATAATATTTTTTTTTACTATGGGGGGGATTTCTTTTTCTCTATGGTAAATGTTTTGTGTTTGCCATCGTTGATGCTAACGCCATAAAAGCATCAGTAAA
>NC_089791.1:40374882-40392382 GCF_040412425.1 Macrobrachium rosenbergii
CTCTGAAAAACATAGGTTTTATGGATTCTGAGTTCGTTAATGTGGTTTTAATAATTGTCAGAATTTTCCCTGTATGTATTTTTTTTCATTATAAATCCAGCAGCATCACGATATTTATTAAGACTACATTAATTTGTAACCGAGAATAATAACCCCCCCCCCCACCCTTTACCACCGCGATACTCCGTATAGCGTTCAGGGACAGCGTCAGCTGATCTGGCTTCGGGAGCGGGTTCGCCAGAGTTGCATCGGCGTGAGTTGGCCACTCATGAATTCGAGGCATTGGTATTCAGGCTCAACCAAGACGATTATATCGAGGCTGGTCACTTTAATGTCTGTATCACAAGCGAATTTCCTAAAATTCACGTCGGGAGGGCATGTTCACCCCGAACGTTTCACGCTTCGGTTGAATATATATATATATATATATATATATATATATATATATATATATATATATATATATATATATATATATATATATATATATAAAGTAAGTTGCTGAGAACGTGGCTGACTTTTCACTCACATTTGTCAGTACGCTGTGAATTCGAACGTTTTTGTGAGTCAAAGGTTTATAACTTAAATTTCTCTCTCTCTCTCTCTCTCTCTCTCTCTCTCTCTCTCTCTGTTGCATTCGAACAAATTATATATATATATGTATGTATTATATTTATAGATTCTCATATACTGTATATATGTATGTATGTATATTTATATTCTCTCTCTCTCTGTAGTATCCATTTAGGAAATATATATATATATATATATATATATGATTATACATACATACATACATACATATATATATATATATATATATATATATATATATATATATATATATATATATATATATATATATATATATATATATATATATATACATACATACTGTATATATATATTGGGATTCTCTCTCTCTCTCTCTCTCTCTGTTTGTTGCATACAGACGGTAAAATATGTAGTATATATATATATATATATATATATATATATATATATATATATATATATATATATATATGTATGTAAAGAGAGAGAGTGCTTTAGGAACTATGTAAGTTTGTCGGTGAAAAAAAAAAAAACCGGTCCCCTCAAGATAAAAATGTGGATAGTTTGGGGAAAATCATTCTCGATAGAATTTCAGTTTGCAAAGTTGGAAAAGTTCTACAATTTGAACGTCGCGTAGCACGGAGACACTTTTGGCTGTCAAAGAATTTGCTATGAAAAAGAATTTACAGGTGTTGAATTTGGTGGCGGTAGTGGAGTTTCGGAGTAAATTGCGATTGTTTTTGTCGATGTTTTTATTCTTTTGAATTTTAAATGTGATATTACGAGTGTCCATTCGTTGTTCTTCCAGGCATTTTCAACTGTCATTTAAGATGATGTTTTGGAAGGCGATATGCCTTATAAATGCATTGTACTGTAGCGTTTTCCTTGAAATAACACATATTTTCATTTTTATTTACATTATTATTATGTGTGGGCCCCTGTGATCATGTTTTTTGTTGGCTGCCAGAGAGAATTTTCCCAAAACATCTAATGTGTTTAGGATTTTTGGTCGCTTAAGTGATATTTTACATGCAGTCTACTTTCGTTGATCACAATATTTGTTGACAGAATTAAAAAAAAAAACTCAATGATTTTCCTTTACGTTGCTCTTGACTTATTACTGCTCATCATTCTTAAGAAAAGAATCCAGAGACATGTATTGTTAGCTGAGAATCACTGTGTGTTTAACCTCCATTACTATATTTAACTTTATGCCTTTTTTTAGGTAAAATATAAGGCTATTTGTAAAGGACATTTTAGAATGATTACGAGGCCCATTAGTGGTCATTTATAGGTGATTATGAATAATTTTTAAAGGACATTTAAATATGGTTATGAGGCCAATGAATGGACATTTCTAGGTCATTGTGGGGCATTTGAAAGGAGATTTAAAAAATGATTATAAGGTCTATGAATGGACATTTATACGTGATTAGGAACCGTTTTAAAAAACATTTGAAAATGATTATGAGGCACGTGAATGGACATTTGCAGGCGGTTATAAGGCATTTGGATGGACATTTAAAAGTGATTATGAGGCTTTTGAAAAGACATTCAAAGGTAATTACAAGGTTTTTGAAAGGATATTTAATAAAGATGATCATGATACCTTGCAAAGGAGATCCGATTACCAGTTAATTCATTTCGTAAGAAGAATTTTGCTATATCAGAGTTCTTCCTTCCTTTCTGATGCGATTTCCCTTGCTCATTTGGGGATGATTCTCAGTCAGAAAATCAACCATTATTTCATGATGTGCACTAAAAAAATCTGCTGTTATTATTATTATTATTATTATTATTATTATTATTATTATTATTATTATTATTATTATTATTATTATTATTATAGGGTTGAATGGGGTTTCATTTTCTGTATATGTTATAGTTTTGACGGAAATGACAAAACGTTTTCCGCTGACATTGATCTTTTATGAACAAAATATACGAGTTTTGCTGTAATTGAATTGGTTCATCGCAAAGAATCGAAAGAATTCCGAGAGGTCCAAAGGCAAATGTTTCACTGAATCGAAAATAATATTCATAACATAAATAAATAATGCAGGAACAGCTGACGGTCTTCACTTGTCCCGTAGGGGGGAAGTGCCGTCAGTGCACCTCATGTGTTGCAATGTAGGCATTACTCAAGGTTTTTGCAGCGCCCCTTCGGCCCCTAGCTACTACCTCTTTCATTCCTTTTACTGTACCTCCGTTCATATTCTACTTCTTGCATCTTACTGTCCACCCTCTCCTAACAATTGAATTATAGTGCAACTGCGAGGTTTTCTTCCTGTTACACCTTTCAAACTTTTTCTACTGTCAATTTCCGTTTCAGCGCTGAATGGCCTTAGTTGCCCCAGTGCTTGGCATGTATGCCTAAAATCTATAAATCAATCAATCAATCAATCAGTACTACAGCTGCGATGTTTCCCCCTGTTACAACTTTTAAACCTCTTACTCTCAATTTCTCTTGCAGCGCTGAATGACCTCATAGGTCCCAGCGCTTGGCCTTTGGCCTAAGTTGTATATATACAGTCTTCACCTGCAATCCTCTTGTCCTCTGTTACTCGCCTTCCGGTTTTATTTTCCGCATGTGTTATTCGTCTTATTTCTCCTATTGTCTGACGAGCCAACGACTTCCTCGTATTTAGTCTCTTGTCCAGCGAACTATGGACATTTGACAGGTCTCGCGTATCCTTCACATCGGAAAATAATCATCGTCGAATTCGGTGATTTGCAAATGACGTAAGGCTTCGTAATTACCTCTAAATCCCTTTTGAAGTAATTGCCGTGAAAGCCCCTCAGTAATGGCAATAGCCAATTAATTCCCCTGTTCAAACGGAGCTTAGTAAATATGATTGTCATATTTAGATATCAATCATGAAATTAATATTCGGGACCTTATCGACCCTTTCCGATTTTCACTCTGATTATTAAAAAGGGACTGCCGTGCCGTTTCCTCTTTTATGATGGGCGGTGTTGCTGTTTATCTTCCCTTATGCTTGCTTGTGAGCGCACATATATCAATAAACATATTATTGAATACGTATCATTTAATATATATTTTTTTAATTAAGACTGTTAAGTTATAAATTGGATTCGAGAAATTCAGTGCAGTATAGGCTCCAGGTTTTTAAAAGATGGAAATCATCATGTAAAGCTTTATAAATTAGTGGCTTTCATTTTCTGGAGGTATTTAAGAAAGCAAAATTAAATTGGAAGAATTCCTCTTTGTGGAGTAATGAATTTGTATCTCATACCCACAAACTCGTGAAGAACAGATTTTCGACAAGGTAATGCAATACAAGGTACATTTCATTCTCCTTTTACATTTTTCGAGATCGTTGAATTGCAAGAATAATTTTTTGGCATCGTTCTATATTTCATCAGTTCCTCGGTGGGCGGGTCGATATCGTTCTCGGCTAGCACTCTGCTGAGCCTGCGTTCGATTCTCTGGCCGGCCAATGAAGAATTAGAGAAATTTATTTCTGGTGATAGACATTCATTTCCCGGTATAATGTGGTTCGGAATCCACAATAAGCTGTATGTCCCTCTGCTAGGTAACCAATTGGTTCTTAGCCACGTAAAATAAGTCTAATCCTTCGGGCCAGCCCTAGGAGAGCTGTTAATCAGCTCAGTGGTCTGATTAAACTAAGGTACACTTAACTTCTATATTTCATCAAAGCTCCATTGTCCTGTTTGTGTAGCTAGTGTCCCTTTTTCTATATTTTCAATTCATTGCGGTGCACATTTTCTGCTGTATGTGATGATGACTTCTGCTCGTCTTGAAGCGAAGTATACTGAATCTGCGTAACGCATCATATTTATGGAAATATATATTTTTGCTCCCCCTCCTTTTTTTAAGTTAATGGCAAGAGGTCTATCACCCCAAATATAGATCGATCAAAATGAAATAGTAAGAAGATATTGGTAGACTTCTCTCCCTAAGCTATAATGCATAAACTACTGAGATATATATGCAGATTACTAGGCTTAGATAAAAAGGCTAAGTAAGAATATCAACGGCTCTTCTTTTTTAAATGGTTAATTCACTAAAAATTGTGAGAACCTTGAAATTAGTTGTATTTTTGTCAGGTGTTGCCTATATATAATAATTTCTTGACACTGCTGTTGGCAGTATATAACGGTGCACGGTATAATATTTCGTGGACTAGAACGATACTAATTGTTATATTGTATTCATCCTGACGTAATTTTCATCGCCAGTTATTTATTCCATTTCAATATCCATTTGCAATATTGCAACACTATATTAAATACTTTCAGTATGTATGTGAACGTTATTTTCCCATTTTGCAATGTGAATGGAATGTGGTGCAGTGCAGAATGAAATTTTCGTTGCAGATAGAAGCAGGTTATGTATCTTTTATTGTGAAGAGTCACAGACTTTTCACAGGATGTGTTTTGTTTTATCTTAGACCAGTGGTTCCCAACTTGGGGCGTACATCCCACCAGGGGGATATTTTGATTTTTAAAGAGGGGGGGCAATTCGAGAATGTTTAGACCAAGTTAATGGCCTTTTAGGCTTCCTGCACGTGAATATAAGAATTACATATCACCACAGGACGCATCAGGATTTCAGAGGTGATTGGGAGGGGCATGCCCAAAAAAGGATTGGGAAACACTGTCTTAGATTTTGACTAATATGAGGAAAATACCCAGATGGACATGTCCGTTTTATCGCCATTAAAAGTAGAGAGACCCGTATTTCCGTACATTTCGACTGAATAACTGTTACCGTATTTTCTTATAGCAACAGAAAGTTAATCATGAAAAATCCATTTTTAGACTGAGCAAAGAAAATTGAGACGGGGCATTCGATTCCTTTTCTTGACCAGGGCCCCGTACAAGAAAGGTCACCAGAGTTAGGAAAAAAGGCAGAGGCAGGAAGAGAATCCTAAGCCAGGTTAAGAGATCAAGTCCTTTCGCTCCGTGTGAAGTGAGGTCAGACGAAGTCCTTTCGCTCCGTGGTGAAGTGAGGTCAGACGAAGTCCTTTCGGCCCGCGGTGAAGTGAGGTCAGACCCAAGTCCTTTCGCCTCCGTGAGGTGAGGTCAGACCAAGTCCTTCGCCCGTGTGAAGTGAGGTCGACTTCAAGTCCTTTCTGCCCGTGAGGTGAGGTCAGACCAAGTCCTTTCGGCCCGTGGTGAGGTGAGGTCAGACACTGTCCTTTCATCTCGGTGAGGTGAGGTCAGATTAAGCTGCTTCATCCGTGTGAGGTGAGGCGCAGGGACTCAAGTCCTTTCATTCTGTGTGAGGTGAGGTCAGACTGGTCGTTTCGCTCTGTGTGAGGTGAGGTCAGATTAAGTCGTTTCTGCCCGAGAGGTGAGGTCAGACCAAGTCCTTTCGCCTGCGGTGAGGGAGTGTCAGACCAAGTCTCTTTCGCCCGTGTGAGGTGAGGGTCAGATCAAGTCGTTTCGCCTGTGTGAGGTGAGGTCAGACCAAGTCCTTTCGCTCTGTGTGAAGTGAGGTCAGATCAAGTCCTTACGCTCCGTGAAGTGAGGTCAGATCAAATCCTTTCTGGCCTGTGTGAAGTGAGGTCAGACCAAGTCCTTTCGTCTGTGTGAGGGAGGTCAGACCAAGTCCTTTCGCTCTGTGTGTGAAGTGAGGTCAGACCAAGTCCTTTCACTCTGTGTGAGGTGAGGTCAGATCAAGTCCTTTCGCTCCGTGTGAGGTGAGGTCAGACCAAGTCCTTTTGCTCCGTGTGAGGTGAGGTCAGACCAAGTCCTTTCGCTCCGTGTGAAGTGAGGTCAGATCAAGTCCTTTCGCTCCGTGTGAAGTGAGGTCAGATCAAGTCCTTTCGCTCCGTGTGAAGTGAGGTCAGACCAAGTCCTTTCGCTCCGTGTGAAGTGAGGTCAGACCAAGTCCTTTCGCTCCGTGTGAGGTGAGGTCAAACCAAGTCCTTTCGCTCCGTGTGAAGTGAGGTCAGACCAAGTCCTTTCACTCTGTGTGAGGTGAGGTCAGATCAAGCCGTTTCGCTCCATGTGAGGTGAGGTCAGACCAAGTCCTTTCGCTCCGTGTGAAGTGAGGTCAGACCAAGTCCTTTCGCTCCGTGTGAGGTGAGGTCAGATCAAGTCCTTTCGCCTCCGTAAGGGTGAGGTCAGACCAACTCCTACGCCCGTGAGGTGAGGTCAGATCAAGTCATTTTGCTTTGTGAAGTGAGGTCAGACCAAGTCCTTCGCTTCCGGGCCTGGAAGTGAGGTCAGACCAAGTCCTTTCGTCCGTGAAGTGAGGTCAGACCAAGTCCTTTCGCCCGCAGAAGTGAGGCTCGTGACTGGTCAAGCATTTCGCTCTGCGGGCGAGGTCACATCAAGTCTTGTTGCTCCATGTGAAGTGAGGTCGATCAAGTCCTTTTGCTCGTGTGAAGTGAGGTCAGATCGCGCCCCACGCTCCGTGTTATGAGGTCAGATCAAGTCCTTCAAGTCCTTTTCGCCTGAGTGAAGTGAGTCAGACCAAGTCCTTTCGCCCTTTGTGAAGTGAGGTCAGAGCAAGTCCTTTCATCCGTGTGGCGTGAGGTAGATCAAGTCCTTTTGCTCCGTGTGAAGTGAGGTCAGATCAAGTCCTTACGCCCGTGAAGTGAGGTCAGATCAAGTCCTTTCAGCTTCTGAGTGAAGTGAGGTCAGATCAAGTCGTTTCTGCCCTTGTGAAGTGAGGTCAGACCAAGTCCTTTCGCCCGTGTGAAGTGAGGTCAGACTGCCGTTTCGCTCTGTGTGAAGGAGTCGATCAAACTTTTTCGCCCATGAAGTGAGGCTCAGATCAAGTCCTTACGCCCGTGAAGTGAGGTCGACAAGTCCTTTCAAGTCCGCTCTGTGTGAAGTGAGGTCAGATCAAGTCCTTTCGCTCTGTGGGAAGCGAGGTCAGACGCAAGTCCTTACGCCCGTGAAGTGAGGTCAGATCAAGTCCTTTCAAGTCCTTTCGCTCCGTGTGAAGTGAGGTCAGATCAAGTCCTTTCCCTCTGTGAGAAGTGAGGTCAGATCAAGTCCTTACGCTCCGTGTAAAGTGAGGCCAGCTCAAGTCCTTGCGCTCCGTGTGAAGTGAGGTCAGATCAAGTCCTTTCGCTCCGTGTGAAGTGAGGTCAGATCAAGTCCTTTCAAGTCCTTTCGCTCCGTGTGAAGTGAGGTCAGATCAAGTCCTTTCGCTCTGTTTGAAGTGAGGACACGTTGGTCATCTCTCAGGCGGTCGGACTTAGCGTTCGTGCAAATGACGTCAGCTCCCGCGCGAGTGATTAGTCCATAACGCAATTATTTTAATCAGTGACGACAATACGACGGTAACGAGGAATTTTTATAAAATCTCCCGTAATGGGATTAAGTGATCAAAGGGACGTGAATGCTATTAAAAGCGTGTTTTGTATGAGATTCGGCGGCGATAATTGTTATGTTAGAACGGGATAATGAGAATACAAGCTGAGACTTCTAATTCAATGCATTAGATTTATTACTGGGTTATGAGGTTCATCACTTCCGTCGAGTTTGATTCGCACGAGGGAAAAAATTTTATTTTACTTAGCGTTTCTTCTTTAAATTCTCTCATTTATGCGTTCTTGAAAGTTCATGTTAATTTGATGGTCTTTTCAATAGATTCTGAGCTCGTGTTCGGGTACGGAACGCCATGGTTAATTAGTAGATTTGTTATGTGGAATAACTTATAGTTTCTAATTATGCAGCAATAAAATTAAAAGAAATATTACACAAGATTGTTTGCGGAGAATAATCCACCTATTGTGACTGGAATTTTTAAATTTTCGTGTGTTCTGAACTTTGGAGATTTTCCCGCATACCTCTGTTCAGTTTGTGATATCTTTTGTGACCTCTTTCAATTTTGGTTCGCCAAAAGTCTGACTTTATTCTCCTGTTCAAACAAAGAACTGTGCTTTCCTCAATACAAAATGCAGATGCCAGTAATTACCTCGGTTGTCGTTGTATTGTATCGTAACTTTCTTTTCATAAGATCTCTTTCAATTTTTGGTTCGTCAAAAGTCTGACTTTATTATCCTATTCAAACAATGAATTATACTGTATTCAGCACAGAATACAGATGCCATTAATTACCTCGGTTGTCGTTGTATTGTATCGTAACGTTTTTTTATAAGAAAGGGAGACACAAGAGTTAGAAAAAAGAGTTCTAGAATTAAGTGGCAGTGGTGAAAAAATGTTGGAGCTGCTGAAGTGTAATTGGCCGTTTCATTAACGTCCATTTTTCCTTATGATAATTTTTATCATTTTCAGACCCGTTTGGCTTTTATTGGTAATTTTTTTTGCCTGTTAACGAGCAGTTTACTGTTCGTCAAAGTTTAGCATCCCCTTCATGGGCGGCGTTTTTTAATTCCTCTGCGAACTACAACGTCATGTTTTCCGGTCATTTTGCAGTAACTGTGTCCACGTGTAATAATTACGATAACATTTTCTGAGCTGATCACATCAGTTATTTTCGTCTCAACAATACCGTCATTTCATTTTTGGTAGTTTCTTGTAGAAAAATGATTAGCAGTTCGTTATGACTTGCTTCATTAGGAAGTCGCTTTTCAGGTTTCTTAAATCAAGACTTTTAACTTCATTTTTATAGGTTGGAAGTGTTATCAAGCATCATTTGCCTTGTAATTAAATGTTTGGCAGTGACTGAAGTAACCAGGAATGTCGTGCAGACTGACTATATGTGTGTATGTATGTATGTATGTATGTATGTATGTATGTATGTATGTATGTATACACACACACACACATATATATATATATATATATATATATATATATATATATATATATATATATATATATATATATATATATATATATATATATATATATATGCACACACATTCACTTTATTTCGTCCTTTTTTAGGCAGTATGTCTTTTGATAAGAAAACAGATATTTTATTTAAAGCGAAATATGTTGAGACTTACATTCTTGCAGCATAAACGTTATACAAAACGATCATGGGAATAAGACTATGTTGTAGATGATATCCCACAGAGCATATTGATATTTCCATTTTAGTTACGCTTGACTTTTTTTTTTTTGCTAATTTAACAGCATTTTTAGATCCCCTCTCTCTCTCTCTCTCTCTCTCTTTCTCTCTCTCTCTCTCTCTCTCTCTCTCTCTCTCTCTCTCTCTCTCTCTAAATGGTCAGTAATTTTAATCTCTCTCTCTCTCTCTGGTGGTGTTTTCTTCATCGGCCTTTAATGATAATGATATTGACCTCTCTCTCTCTCCTCTCTCTGTATTTGTCTAAATGGTCAGTAATTTTAATCTCTCTCTCTCTCTCTCTCTCTCTCTCTCTCTAAGAATGCTTTTCGAAACAAGGTTTTTTTTTTTGAAATGAAAATAATATTCGGTCTTAAAATTTTACGCCCGACAGTCGGTTGCCCTCGTATCCTCAATTCCCCCCCCCCCTTCGTTGTTTTATCCTTGGACGAAGTTGCCTTACACTCTCCCCAGTTCCCTTTCTTTCGCAGACCTTTTATGCAGGCATCATGTTTCCTCTTTTCTCCCCACGCAATTTTCACCGCCCCTCTTGTCCCTCACTTCTGGTGTCCTTTCTAGGAAGCCACTCTATATTTCAAAGCCCGACTTGAACGACCTGATAATACGGCGTCGGTGGGTGCGAAAATTGTTAGAGTGAAAGATGCTGCTCTCTGGCAAAATATGGACCGGCCAGTTAATAGTATTTTTTTTTTTTTCTACAACCAGGGAGGACCTGGCGGTGGACCTGTCTCTTCGAATTTTCACTCATCGCTGACCTGCTTCTGGAAATCTATTTTGCCTTTTCTCATCCTGAATTATTTCCTTATCCCTTGCTTGGTATTTTTTACCTACATAATTCGTAGCTTCCTCTATTTTATTTATTTTTACACAAAGGAAATGTTACTCCTTTCACATATTCCTTTGGAATCTTTCCTCTCATCCAGACTTACCTTATACAGCGTGGTCAGCCATTCAGTTGCGCTTTTGGCAATGTAACGCAGCATCTCAATTGTAATTTTTTCAACTCCAGGTGTCATTCAACACTCGTCTTTCTACTGGCCTCCTTACATCCTCGACAGTCATTTTCGCTAGCATTCCAGATCTTATTCTTACCTCTTAGATGCTTGCGTAAATGCCTGTGATATACTGACATAATGTGCGTAGTGTACTAGACAGCATGGTTAAGAATTTCTTGTATTATTATTATTATTATTATTATTATTATTATTATTATTATTATTATTATTATTATTATTATTATTATTCAGAGGATGAACACTCTTCATGTGGAACAACCCCACTGGGACTATTGACTTTAAATTCAAGCTTCCAAAGTATGGTGTTCATTTGAAAGAAGTCACAGAGAGTGTTAGGGAATACAGAATGAGGAGATCAGTTATTAGCAAAGAAAAAGTAAATTAACAAAGCATTAAATAAATGGATATAAACGTAAGAAAATTATTAGAATACAAGAAGAATTGTTTTGGGGTAGCAATGCGTTGCATCAAGTATCTTCAATAACAATTCCATTCCTAGCGTTTTATTGGCCCTTCTATTGATATTTTCCCCCAAGGCTTCCTCTAACACTGGTTCATTCGTAAGAATACAGAGACGTTCTTTTTTAGTAGATTAAAGAGTTTATATTGAAATATAAGGGCATGCTCAAGGCCCAAGCTCTGTAACGGCACTTTGAGGCCCCAAAATATATATATATATGAGAGAGAGAGAGAGAGAGAGAGAGAGAGAGAGAGAGAGAGAGAGAGAGAGAGAGAGAGAGAGAGAGAGAGAGAGAGGAGGGCGCTTTGTATTTTCCAACGGCTTTTGAGAAAGATAAGGAATATATGGACGCTTGGCTACTGGTAAGATATTTCATTTTTTTTTTCACAGCTATGCCTTTTTACCCTAGAACTTGTAGTGTCATTATAATAGATTAGGCAGAAAAGGGTGGATGCATCCTTTTTCTTGATGCCACATAGATTGTATTTAGTGCCGCGAGGACAGCCTTTCAGAGTCGTTAGGAATGTTGGACAATCCAGTAATACTCCCCCCCACCCCTCCCTCTCCCCCTACTCCCCCCTTGCTTATCCCTACTCTCAGTCTATAGTGGTTACTATAGAACGGGTAAAAAAAAAATAAAATCTGCAGAAGACGCTGCAAGCGTTGTCGATAATCTTGGGAGACTTTGTTCTTTTTTTTTTTATTTCATTTCATTTTGGTGTATATATTCAAGTTCTTTGTTTCTTCATTATCCTTGACTCTTTTCGATGAAATAAATTATATATCTTGTAGGAGAGAGGCTAACGATGTCATGTTTTTATTATACTGAAGGAAATACTTCTCGTGAATATGCCTTTAATTTTCTTTTCACAATTAGAAAATTAATATGACTGATGGGCTGCCATACACACACGTAGTGGAATAATTATCTTCATTGATAATCTTGCTGAATGTTTGTGCTTTAACACAGAATGCACCGTAAAACTTAGCAAACATTATTATTATTATTATTATTATTATTATTATTATTATTATTATTATTATTATTATTATTATTATTGCTGCTGTTGTTTTTGTTGTTGTTGTTCAGTAAAAATCTACTATTATATAAATTAGTTGTATTACTGGTAAAATTTGAAAAATAAATTATTATTATTATTATTATTATTATTATTATTATTATTTATTATTATTATTGCTGCTGTTGTGTTTGTTGTTGTTGTTGTTCAGTAAAAACCTGCTATTATATAAATTAGGTGTATTACTGGTAAAATTTGAAAATTAAATTGTTATTATTATTATTATTATTATTATTATTATTATTATTATTAGTATTATTATTATTATTATTATTATTATTATTATTATTATTATTGCTGCTGTTGTTTTTGTTGTTGTTCGGTAAAAACCTACTATTATATAAATTAGTTGTATTACTGGTAAAATTTGAAAATTAAATTATTATTATTATTATTATTATTATTATTATTATTATTATTATTATTATTATTTTACTTTGTAATCACCTCTTACCGAAATTAAAGCCTACTGCGCAATATTCCACGAAAGTAATCCGCCTTGGTAACAATGAAAGCCTTGCTCTTTGTACACAGAATCTTTTTTCCTCTAATAATATTTTACCATTTTCCTTTTTATTTGCTTCAAGGCGGCACGTATCTTTACAAAGAAGACAGCTTAACGATGTTTTATCATCTGCCATTTTACGTGGGCTACAAATTTTTATCTTCAGTCTGCAAGAGTAGTAAAAGATGTGGAATTCCAAGGGGAATATTTATGCAGTAATTTTTTTTACTCACCTCTTTTTTTTTTTTTTTTTTTTACCGTATTTTGATTTTTTTCAGATAACTCAAATCAAATTTATGAGAGTTCTAGGTTAACGAAAATTCGTTAGGCTCTATTGAAAAGTTGTTGCATGACTTAATGGAAAATATCAAAATGTTTGTTTTCTTGGGATATGTTCGTTTTGTATTCAGGTGTTTTCAGAAGTTATTATAATTGTGATTTAATTACATACATACATACGTACATACATCACTGAACCCTTATGAAGTTGTTGCAGGACTTGAGGGAAAATATTATAATGTTTGTTTTCTTTACAACCATTCGTTTACTGTTCATATATATTCACCTGTCATTATAATTGATTTTCTTACATACAACATATGCATACCTTACATACACACCTTTGCTTTGCCACACATACATACATACATACTGAACCTTATCGATAATAGTTTTGTTCAATGGCGCAATGTATGTGTTTCATGTATTCACTGAATATCATTGTTGTCCAAATTCCATTTCTGTGGATGCAGATATTCCTGTATCAGCCTATTTTGGTCCTCAACCAGGACATTTGCCTCTCCAGCACAAGCTGAGAAGCCTATCTGAGAAGAGAGTGGCGAAATGCGAAATCAAGTCAGAATCTCCACAGAAGGAACCACTCAGCCAAAATTTTCCAATGAGATAAGGGCCATGAGAAACCATGTGATTATCTCTGTGCTTGCATCCAAATGGGTGGGGGTTTCTCAGAGTCTATGTTTGGTGCTTGTGCGGACTGATTTCGGCTGTTGGCTCCCAGGTATATGAGCTCCGTTTGGTAGATCCTCTTTCATTGCCTCAGGATCGAATTGTGTTGGTATTTGATTTTCAGTTTTGTTTGTGAACAACTTTTACTTATGGTATTAATGGCGATGAGTACTGTGCATTAGTTATCTTTCCTTTTTTTTATTTGCTTCAGGTTTCGTGCGATTGCAATTTATTTATTTAATTTTTTCCGTTGAAGATCCACGTTAATTCATATTTTAGTGCTTGACAAAATCTGTATGTATGTATATATATATATATATATATATATATATATATATATATATATATATATATATATATGTATATATATATATATATATATATATATATATATATATATATATATACTGTATGTGTGTGTGTGTGTGTGTGTGTGTGTGTGTGTGTGTGTAAAATGTTAAAATTCTTGAGTACACAGGGAACCTGTCCAAAAAACATCTGTGATTTCGTGTGGATTTCTATGAGTTAGTTTTAATTTTTTTTTTTTAAACATTTTATTGTTCAGACTCATTTCTCAGACCTGACTTTAAATACCCACAGCCAGTGATTTAGAAACTCATCGTGATTGCCGGGCTAAAAATTCGTCAGTGAAATATTTATGAACTTATTTTTCAACTTGCCCTTTTTGTGTCCGTTAACTCCCAGTCATTAATTTTATTTTCTCGTTAGATATTAAAATTATTGAGAATATTGGTGCCACGATGCCAGATTTTGGATATTCATAACTGTTCGAAAACCCACAAAGAGATGTGTTTACGCTCTACTTACTGCAGCTATGTTGGCTATTCAGAATGAAGGAAGAAGGTACATTGATAATTACTGAGCTCCAAAAATCAGGCATTAGTTTTTGAAGTTATACTTCCTTTGGGTCTGGGTCCATATAATTTTGAGTCATTAAGATCCCATTTTAGTTTTCAGTTCACCGTATGTAAGTTTTAAAGATGCTACGTATAGCAGAGAGTTAAGTGGGTCATATGTGTTTATTAAATCTCTCTCTCTCTCTCTCTCTCTCTCTCTCTCTCTCTCTCTCTCTCTCTCTCTCAGACATACATACATACATACATACATACATACATACATATATATATGATATATGTGTTTGTGTTTGTATCTATCTATCTATCTATCTATCATATGCACACACACACACACACACACACACACACATATATATATATATATATATATATATATATATATATATATATATATATATATATATATATATATATATATATATATACACTGAATAGACGAATGTTACCTTTGTATTCTCAGTTGATTCTGAAACACTCTCTCTCTCTCTCTCTCTCTCTCTCTCTCTCTCTCTCTCTCTCTCTCTCTCTCTCTCTCTCTCTCTCTCTCTCTCTTAAGCAGTGACAACGAAATCAGCTCGCATGTTTACTCATTGGCCCAATTCCCCGTCGTCCCATTCCTTCCCATTCAGATCTCTTACGAAACATAAGTTGTGTTATATACGATGCAAGGGATCTTTTAAAATAGCTGAGATTTCCCCCCAGTGTCTTCTCTCTCTCATATTATTATCCTTCCACCGTCCTTTTTCTTTTTGAGGCTATTGCACTATTGATTTTTATTATTATGGAATTTCGTGGGTTATTATGTTATGTGATGGCTTTCTTTTGTTGATCTTTATTTTTGTGTAATTCTGTAATTTTTCATAATGTAATAACATTTTGTTTTATGTATGTGGGATGTATTGACGTTTCGTATAATATAATGGCTCTGCTACTTTTTGTTAGATCATATATTAACCATCCATCTTCCATTTTCGTATGTTGTACACATTTTTTCTTAGATTTTTTTTACCCATATTTTATAAACATCGTTTTATGAATTACTATCATTGTTCTAATTTTATTACATTGATATGATTTGGTGTGCAGTGATGAAGTTAAAATGTTTAACTAGATTTAAATTATTTAAATAAAATGAGCAAAAAAGATTTAACGTTGAATGAATTCAGATGCAGTAGTTCCAACTCAGGCGCAAACTTCTGTGGAGTATGGGTAGATGACCCTTTAGTTTCATAGTTATTCGGGCCACTGTAACAGTAATTCCGAATGTATAAAAAGCCTCATGGTTCAGAACTGGAGTAATTTCAATCATAACGAGTTCTCTTGCCTTTGTCTTCCACATTCCGTTTCCCACGACCCAGGAATTTTTCGAATTTCCCCATTCCTAGCAAGACTGAATGTAAATGAAATATGTGTAGATGATACCGTAGAGTTTTACAATGACTTGCTCGAATGCAGAATCCCAATGGCTCGGAAATAGGAGATGGTCAAATCTTATTGGATACTTATAAATGTCTTCCACATTTTTTATTTTCTTTGCGAAGCCACAGGAATTATTGTATCTGTCCTTAGTAGAAAATTGGACCGCATATAAACGAATTGTAGTAGAAAATTGGACCGCATATAAACGATTTTTTTTTCTGTAAAAGAAAACTTTGTTTGTCCGTCCGCACTTTGTCCGCCGTCAGATCTTAAAACCTACTTAGGATAGAGGGCTGCAAATTGGTATGTTGATCATCCACCCTCCAATCATCAAACATACCAAATTGCAACCCTCTAAGGTTAAAGTTAGCAATAATCGTGCTTCTGGAACGATATAGGACAGGCCACCACCGTGCCGTGGTTAAAGTTTCATGCGGCGCGGCTCATACAGTATTATACCGAGACCACCGGAAGATAGATCGATTTTCTGTTGGCCTTGATTATACGCTGTAGTGGCTGTACAGAAAACTCGATTGCGCCGAAGAAACTTCTGCCCATTTATTACTTGTTTTTTTTTTTATGGGGAACCATTATTACTCTCTGCGGTTGACTTTGTGCGGGCGGGACCCCAAAATAATTTTCAAATTTTCTTCCTCGGCGCAATTCAAATGGAAACGGGTCAGATCTGTCCATACTTACTCTGTTTGATGTAAGCCTTTGGTACATATTGTGTAAAGGGATGAAAAGAAAAATTCATAACAAATACTGGCGAATCATTTGCAGTAAGAGAACCAACGCTGAATAGGGTCTTAAAGAATGGGTAACGAAGGGAAATGTTTAAATATTACGGTCATTTTGTACTCAGTGCAGTGATTCTAAGCCCTCAAATATTTACAGTTTTATTTATTTTCCATGTAAGTGGATGCTCATTACAGCGCTGGGGAATAATTAGGTTCTGTCTTACATTTTTATTCATTAACTGTTAAATAACAGGACGGATGGAGATTAGAGAACTCCATTATAGAATTTTACCGTTGGCTTTTTTTTAATATTTCAAGTTTCCTTGCTAATTTATCTTCATAAGGGCATAATTTGCATGTTTCGACATTGCTCTTTTGAGCATAACGTGATGTTTTGTGTAGCAGGTCTGATGTATTAATTAGTGGAATACGAAAAATGTATTCGTTAGTTAATGTTTCTGCCAGACTTCACTGAGTATTTTCAAGTTAAAAGATCATTCATGCAATGAATAGAGAAATAGTTGTTTCTAGGAGAGAGAGAGAGAGAGAGAGAGGTCTAAGGCAATGGTGGAACCTTCGGAAATAGAGTTCTAACAGGTCTGTGATCACACTCTGCAGAGAGGATTTAAAAGCAGAAAAAGTAAAGAAAGAGCAATTTATCTCCCGTACATGTTTTGTGCCTGCGCGCCGTCTGTACACTATTGCTTTAAAAATGCTTTCGAATCACATAACTATGAATATTTAGAATCATAGCAATGCTCATGTATTTATTTCAGTTTTCTTGTTTGTCGACAAAATGTAATGAATTTAATATATATATACATACAAATATATATATATATATATATATATATATATATATATATATATATATATAT
>NC_089791.1:40394882-40409882 GCF_040412425.1 Macrobrachium rosenbergii
CAAGTTGTGGGTGTGACGGTCATTTCTAGTAAGTTATAACGGTGTTGTTTCAGAAGTTAGATTTTTATCGGAATGCTTGTTCCTGTTATGTTAGTTGTAATTAGTACTTCTTCTTCTTCTTCTTCTTCTTCTTCTTCTTCTTCTTCTTCTTCTTCTTCTTCTTCTTGCTGTATTATTATTCTATTATTAGTAATATTATTATTATTTTTATTTTTTTGTCTATCACAGTCATTCTATTCGACTGGGTGTTCTTTTTATAGTGTAGGGTTCCGGGTTGCATCCTGCCTCCCTAGGAGTCCAGCACTTTTCTCACTATATACGCTGTTTCTAGTAGGACACTCTTCTGCATGAGTCCTGGAGGTATTTTATTATTATTATTATTATTATTATTATTATTATTATTATTATTATTATTATTATTATTATTTTCTTCTTCTTCTTCTTCTTCTTCTTCTTCTTCTTCTTCTTCTTCTTCTTCTTCTTCTTCTTCTTCTTCTTCTTCTTATTATTATTATTATTATTATTATTATTATTATTATTATTATTATTATTATTATTATTATTATTATTATTATTATTATTTTTACAGTATATTTTATGTGTATAGAAACAAAGCCAAGGCATGTTTTCCTTATGTGTGTAAACTAGAGAATTGAATTCCGAGTAAAATTTCAAAAGATAAATAAGATACTGAGAGCGTGCTGCGTTTTGTCGTGGAAGATATCTTTTTCCCTAAAACAAACCCGATGAACGTGCAATGAAACTGGGACTTTCTCAGGAACTGAGCAAGGATCTAGTATGCAGAGTTTGCTTTTATATTCCTGGAACATTTATTATATTTCAGTTCTGATTCTTGTTGCCAGAATATTTTAAAACTTACCCTCCTGTCGTGAGGAAACAGAGCATTGTAATTTACATGTTTTTTTTTTTTATAAAAATAAATTAAGATTTTGCTCTCTGAACTATTGGTGGATTTTCTACTTTTTTGAATTGAGTGGTGTTTTCCTTCCTTGAACTTTTTTTTTTTTAACGACTGGCTGTATGACTCAACTGAGAGTGTTTCTGTTTTTTGCTTCTGTGAAGTGACTTAGTTTCCGTATGCTTTATTTTAGCTGTTTTGAACCGCATTGCTTTGTTTATTACCCTGAACTCTTGAGTGGTGTTTTTGTGTGACTGGGTGCTGAGTGTACATTGCTGTCTTTTCAGGTATTGCTATCTTTTCAAGTTCTCATGCTGGCTGGAATGGTAAGAACATTCTCTAGTTGCATGGCCGCAGCTCTCTTTGCTTGCAAAATCAACAGGGCTCGAGTCCTAGAGATGATACGATAAGTCTTATCTCGAGATTTGATGTTCCTCTTGAAAATATGTCAGCGTGAGTCTGAAACGCCACCTTTTGAATATCAGAATTCCATGAAAGAATTTAGTAAAGGAGTTTTAAGGCTTGGACCTGCGTTTTCTCATGATGTCGCTGTGTAGATCTGTAAATATCACATGGGGTAACATCAGGGGCAGTTGCTAGTTAAGTCAATTGATATGGGTTTTCAAAATAGAAATCTGTACATGACGTTCTGATGTGCATTGTTTTTTTTAGGTGTTTTTGAAAAACTACTGTTTGCTGATACTGAGAAGAAAGGGCCCCAGTGTTTTCTATAAAGTTAGACTCTTGAAGGCACAGAAGGTCAAGCTTTTGCCAAAAAACGACAAGGTTCCCTGATACATCTGTTCTCAAGTTATTGCATAGAAATGACAACGCAGCCTTACTCATGATTTGGGAACAAAAGTCATGACATTGGATTAAATTAAGTCAAAATGTCTTCCGCATGCCAGTTAAATTTCCTCGCAAAATCTGATTTTTTTTTCAAGGGCACCAATTCCCATCTTTCTGCCTTGAAAATAATGATGTGAAACGTAAAAATAACTCGTTCAAACCGATTTGTAAATCAAACGATAGAAGTGTTTTATCATGTCCTTAATTTAATTAGCCTTATGTTTTCTTTCCTTGTCAAATAGGTAGCTTGCAATTTACATAAACTAGCTCCTGTATAGTAGCAAAATACGTCTGGATTTCGGTCATCACCATTATTGCTACTTGTCTTTCATACTTACTGAAACGAAGTTTGTCGACATTTATTCTTGCACAGTTACACACACACACATATATACATATACATATACATATACATATACATATACATATACATATATGGGTGTATGGAAGTTTGCTTACTTATATATAGCTATACACAAAGGCACACACATATATACATAAGTATACATACATACACATAAATATATTCACAAGTATACATACATACACACATACATACATACATTCATACACACACACAAAGACACCAATTGCTAAGAAATTGATCTCGTCTCGGAGAAAAAGAGCAGATTGTTCATGTAATCGTGATTTAATTTTAAACAGCAAAAGTTGTGCTGGCGGTGGTAAAAGCTTTCTCTTGCTCTTCCTTTCCACCTTCGGTTCGTTATTCGTTCTTCTGACAACTTTCCGTTTTAAATCTCTCTCTCTCTCTCTCTCTCTCTCTCTCTCTCTCTCTCTCTCTCTCTCTCTCTCTCTCTCTCTCTCTCAAGTGATTTTGCATAGCTTTTCGCTTGTATCTATATTTGTTTGTTAAATGGACTGGAATTGTAATGAAGTTCCAGTGTCAGATGCTTAAATTATTTTTATTGATTTAATGTCAGTGAAATGGAAGAATATTTTGCGGTTTTCCTAGATTATAACTGAATGATGTATACCCATCTATCTAATATATGTATGTATATATATATTATATATATATATGTGTATATATATGTATATATTATATATGTACGTATACACACACGCATATGCAAGCGCACACACACACACACACACACACACATATATATATATATATATATATATATATGTATATATATATATATATATATATATATATATATATATATATTTGTAATTCCTAATAGCCACAGTGCCCTTAGCTTCTCGAATTGTGGCTATTAGAATTACATATGTGTCTGGGAAAGTGACCAGTAGATTCTACATATATATATATTTGTTTGTGTTTATGTGTAATTTTGTAATGAGTTGGTTATTTTATTAGTAAATATAGCAAAATTAAATGATATGACTTTCTCTCACAATCTTTCCTTTCCCACAAATTTATTGATTGAATTCCATGCGCTGGCATTAATTACGAACTAAACGCCCTAACAAAATACTGTGAGCTGCTGGGAAAGCAGCCTTGTCATGTGCAGATGAATGAAATGTTTAATAATTTGTTGATTTGAGAAGATGGTAATTCTCTCACTGACTTCTAACAACGTGCTTTTGAGTCTGCCGGTATGAAATTACCATGTTCGCTTCATAGTTCATTGACCGTACCGTCCTTGGTTTTCTTTACTAAAAACTGGAACGCGAAATTGTTGGGTTTCCCAGTAATATGCAAATTACAGGATTACGGAACGAGAACCATGACGAAGTTTGTCATTTACTGGTCGCGTAATTCAGGTGTTAGTTTTCGTAGTTTTGTACTCCGTTTAGCATAGATTTTCATGTTTTAGACTGCTGTCAGGTTCGTTATGGAGTAAACCGTCAAAGAAATATGTGATACGTTTAGAAATTTGGAAAATAAAAAAAAAAGAGGAAGCTTATTTTTTCTTAAGTGTGCGCGGTATAATTCTCCCTTTCAACTGTGTATGTACAGTATTTCCTTCAGTGCTTACTTCGAATAAAAGAAAAATTTCGTTTTGTAAACTTCCTCATTGTGAATTTTTTTTTCCAAGCATTCGTACTAGGTGCACCAAAAGTAACCAGAGTTGCCGCTGAATTGGGCCAAATCATCTGGAATGTGGTGTAGGTTTCTGCTGGGGCAGTCCGAATTCTACCCAAGATGGGCCGAGTTGTTTTTGAAGTGCAATGTCGCCTCTTACGCGGACGGAGTTCTCTCCAAAGTGGAGCGGATTGACCCTGATTTCCCACGGGTCTCTCTCTCTCTCTCTCTCTCTCTCTCTCTCTCTCTCTCTCTCTCTCTCTCTCTCTCTCTCTCTCCTTAAGCGCCCGTCCTCTTGATTCCTTGATGTAGACCTCCATGACTTTACTCCAATGACCTCGTCCCGGGAAGGATTCATTAGCATCGTCCACTATTCCGGTCGCTCCTTCTCGTTAACTGGAATCTCATTAAAACGAGGTTCTCGTTAAAGCAACTTCCAAGACCCGGATGTGACTAACTGCTTTACGATCTATTTGGGCGTGTGGCTTCCTGGCGCAAGGTTTATTTGTTAACGTTTCGCTTTTCGTTTCTTTTTTTTCCGATTGTGTGTGTGTGTGCAGATGTGGAATGCACGTGGATTCATTTGCCCATTTTTATTTGTTAGCTCTTGTCTTATTTTATTTTTTAGGGAGAAGTTGTCAGTGTATTCACCTACAGCTGGAAATGATTCAGCTGTAAGATACTACAGTATACTCTGTAAAATGATTCACGTACTACGAACCGTATAAAGAGATATAATTTTCAATGCGGTTTTGCATCGAAATTTTTTTTTCAATTGTGTTACTCGTTACCGGATTAAATTTTGGTTTAATTTCGTTAAGTTATACCATTTCAGAAACTATTCATTTTATACAATGCATTTTACCACCAGTTATTAAACTGCGGTGGACTTACTGTATCAAACACGGATTGCATTTAATGTTTATTATAAGGAAAGGAATAGAAATATATCAGCATTTTGCTTGAGAGGTAACGTGGCAGTGAAAGAATGACGGGTCATTATTGAATTAATTGACTGATCGATTAATTTATGCAAATGGTATCGCAGTGCCTGTAATCATCGCCGCATTAATGAAGGACGCGTCCGTCTTCGTATATTAGAAAGTAGGCAGTTGGAAAATGAACGAGTAAAAATTGCGCCGAAGAAACTTCGGCGCAATCGAGTTTTCTGTATATCGTATAATCAAGGTCACAGAATATAGGTTTACCTTTCGGTGGTTTCGGTATAATGCTGTATGAGCCGCGGCCCATGAAACTTTAACCACGGCCTGGTGGTTGGATGTCCTATATCGTTGCGAGAAGCACGATTATGGCTAACTTCAACCTTAAATAAAATAAAAACTACAGAGCTTAAAGGTTGCAATTTGGTATGTTTGATGATTGGAGGGTGGATGATCAACATACCAATTTGCATACCTCTAGCCCCAGTAGTTTTTAAGATCTGAGGGCGGACAGAAAAAGTGCGGACAGAAAAAGTGCGGACAGAAAAAGTGCGGACGGGCAGACAAAGCCGTCACAACAGTTTTCAGAAAACTAAAACCTGCAGGTCCGAAGTCTAAACTGCGGGTACGTTCGTCTTTATATATTAGTAAGGAAGCAATTAAACTGTTAAGTTTTTTTTTTCTCTTGAACCAGCATTGAAAACCTTTAGTGTAAGGTAATGAAGTTCGGAAATTGTTTCAAGTTCCACCGCATTTTTTGCCTATGTATTACAGAATCTCTTTACTTTCCATTAGATAAAGTTCTCTTGGGATAAAAAGACACCGGGCCGATTTCTTAAGCGCTCCCAGTTGAGTCACGTATTAAGACTTTCCTAACTAGTTTAGGCTGCTTTACCCCCAAATTTACAAAGAAATATCTTGACACTTAGGGATGCGTTTTCTTCGGCGCTTCTTACATCGTCGAGAGGAGTTCATTTTTAGTTTTTTTTCTTTTCTCTTCTCTCTTTGTCCTCGGAATTTTTTTTTATTGTTTTCTTCCGCTTTTCGTCATGACACGTATGCAGTCTTACAGTCTATGAGTTACCTCTTAAGGATTTTTTTATTGAGTATTTTTCATAATTTCATGACGAAGTCGTTTTTTTATCATTATTTCCTTCATTTCCTTTCAGTACAAATTTAGTCACTACTTATACTCACTTATTTAGATGTATTTCTTATATTTTATTATTCTCTTCTTTGTGTTTAAATTTCTGTCTTCAATAATTGTGTACAGTAGCGAGTATACTAATTCATTTGATCTCCACGGAGTAACTATATCGGGACATCGCTCTGACATGCTTCATCTTAATCTGTTAAACCAACTGAGTGATAATTGTGATTGCTTAAAGGACGTCTGCTGAGAATACTGCTGCCTAAAGCTTAAAGGACGTCTGCTGAGAATACTGCTGCCTAAAGCTTAAAGGACGTCTGCTGAGAATACTGCTGCCTAAAGCTTAAAGGACGTCTGCTGAGAATACTGCTGTCTAAAGCTTAAAGGACGTCTGCTGAGAATACTGCTGCCTAAAGCTTAAAGGACGTCTGCTGAGAATACTGCTGCCTAAAGCTTAAAGGACGTCTGCTGAGAACACTGCTGCCTAAAGCTTAAAGGACGTCTGCTGAGAACACTGCTGCCTAAAGCTTAAAGGACGTCTGCTGAGAATACTGCTGCCTAAAGCTTAAAGGACGTCTGCTGAGAATACTGCTGCCTAAAGTTTAAAGGACGTCTGCTGAGAATACTGATGTCCAAAGCTTAAAGGACGTCTGCTGAGAATACTGCTGTCCAAAGCTTAAAGGACGTCTGCTGAGAATACTGCTGTCCAAAGCTTAAAGGACGTCTGCTGAGAATACTGCTGCCCAAAGCGTAAAGGACGTCTGCTGAGAATACTGCTCCCCAACATATCCCCGTTCGAACGTAGGAAACTTTCAGTGGAAACTTATTTAATAAATGCTCCCTTATATACAGGAGCTGTATATAAGTATATTAATCTTATACGTACTTGGGTGGTTTAGTTTCGTTAATACAGTGTCAGTTGATGACGTACTGAAATGTGATTTATTCATTTAGATATCTAGGATGGACTTATTTTTTTATGGTAAGGAATTTCTTTTTCAGTTTGATGAATTGATACCAAAATTCGTTCCTAAGAAGAGAACTAGGCATGTAAATTGGCGTTTCTTAGTGCCATTATAGTTTCGGACTGCTTCTCATTGGCACATGAATTTTATATATATATATATATATATATATATATATATACATATATGTATGTATGTATGTTTATGAGACACTCAGCGTGTGAAAGTTTTTACGCAACATCCATTCTTGATTCGACAGTTAAAAGACTACTATCAGGTAAAATTCCTTATATATATATATATATATATATATATATATAACAGATTCATATATGTATACATATACATATACATTCAGTCGTATATATATAACTAAATTGTGCGTATTTGTATTCAGATAAAACACATAATGGAGAGTTAAAGCTGTTATAGAAATGTTTGTATCCAGTAATGAATTTCATTGCAACAGTAAACAGTTTGATAGACTGGGCAATCAAGTGTCATTAGAGATTTTGCATGTGTCAATTTTATTGAAATGTTCCTGTCCATAAAACCAATACAGGCTGTTATTTTGAGTGCCGTGTTTTATGTAAGTAAATAAGTTATATATACATTTATATATATTATGCATATATATTATGTATATATATATATATATATATATATTATATATATATATATATATATATATACATATATATATATATATATATATATATATATATATATATATATACATATATATTTATATATAAGTATATATATAGGTATATATACATATATATATATATTTATATATACACAGTATATATATATATATATATATATATGTTATATAATATATGTTATATATATATATGTATGAATGGTAGACATATATGGGGATATTCCTTATCTTTTTCTACCTATATATGCCTACGTTCATATATATATACTGTATCATATTATAAAGGTAAGATATATATATATATATATATATATATATATATATATATATATATATATAATATAGCTGCTAATGTTAACTATATATATATATATATATATATATATATATATATATATATATATATATATATATATATATATATATATATATATATATATATATATATATATATATATATATATATATATATATATATATATATATATATATATATATATATATATATATATATATATATATATTATATATATATATATATATATATATATATAAATATACTTGAGTAAAAAGTTTTGCAATAACCTTCAATATTTCATATATATATATATATATATAATATATATATATATATATATATATATATATATATATATATATATATATATATATATATATATATATATATATATATATATATATATATATATATATTATATATATATATATATATATATATATATATATACATGTATATGATATGTTGGTCACACATATATATGTATGTTTTTGGAATACGAATTAATTTTTGGATGATTAATTATTTGGGTGCGTAAGAGATCACTTTCTACCTGTAACGCCTCATTCATATTAAACTGGGTTGGTAAGAATTAATGCCAGCGTAATGTTAACTCTTGAGAAAAGTTTTGCAATAACCTTCAATATTTCAATTTTCAGTTTGAAGGATAGTATTTTTATTTAATTTTTGGATGATTAATTTTTGGGTGCGTATTTGTAACGTAAATTGGACACATCATTTTTTATTTTAGGTATTTTTTATTTACAAATGGACACTATTCAGCCGAGACACCCCTTGTTAAGTAACGAGTTTTAGCTGCGTATTTAAGAAAAAATAGTCCTTCCTAATGAAGCCTTGTAACATAATAAGCCTAAATTAATACCATATGTATTCTCTCTCTCTCTCTCTCTCTCTCTCTCTCTCTCTCTCTCTCTCTCTCTCTCTCTCTCTCTCTCGCGAACTCTAAGTGCTCAGAAGGAAAGAACAAAGCTGAGTGTTATCAGAAGTTCGGCAAAGCAAGGATTAACATGAGGGACATACGTAATACAACGACTGAATAGCATTTTGGGGTGGGGGCTGGTGTTGGGGAAGGAAGATAAGGCCCATTTTCTTTTTGTGTCGAAAGATATCTCTCTCTCACTTGTGGAAATGTAGCGCAATGATAGGCTCCTTTTAAAAGGTTTCAAAAGAGCTGGCTTTTAAATGGCTGGGCAAGAAGGTAGCCTTTTCTTGCTAAGAAAATATTTATATTTTCTTTTTCTAAAATTACGGTAATTCTTACGGTGTGCTTTGGCTTGTTTTTTGCGTCCGGGGCTCTTTAGAAGCCTAAAAATTTATGGGTGTCTAAGCCTTGGATGAGCGGGCTTTAAAGACTCTCTCTCTCTCTCTCTCTCTGGCCGCCGCACAGGAATGCGTTCGATGCGCAAGTGAACAGTGAATATTATGTACATGGTTGCTGTCGAGTGGTGTGAGTCGCATATATATTTATATATATGTATATATGTGTGTGTGTGTGTGAAGATTAATCGTAAAAGAAACGCAGCGAAGAGAAACCACAGTATTTTCAAGCTCTCTAACGTTAAATCCTGTTCGAGAGAGATAATCATGCATAGAGTGTTGTATACACTTGGATAATGAAGCTAAGTTGTTTAAGGGTAACTATGTACGTGTAATATAGATACAGTGATTAAAACTATAGCGCACAGATATGGGGATTCTGTCGGCGCTTAGCGTTGCTGATCAGTCTGAAATAAGGAAAAAAATAATTGAATTTATTTTATTGTTTGGTAATAGTAAATGAAAGAATTATTTTTCCCTGAATGAACTGCCATTCTACGATAGTCCAGGTGGTTCAGGAGAATCCCCAACATAGGACGTCAGTTTTCTGAAAGACACCTTACCGTGTTTCTTTTGACAAGTCTTACTGAAATCCTCGTTTCATAATCTTGCTGAATTCCTTGTGGTGTATATTATTTTATTCTATGTTATATATTGCGTTTCTTTCTGTGAAGTATATCTCGGTAAATTCCTTTTGTTACGTTTTCCTACGAGGTAGAGATCGGCTATTTCAGTCCAGGTAGATTTCACGTGGACCCTTAATCTATGCTTTGTTAATAGGAAAGCTTCAGTTTATTCATGTGGAAAATTTCGGTAAACAAAAGCCTTATCACTGCTCTGGATGGCGGAAAGCGAGCCTGACTTCTGTACTATTGTCAATGGAAATTTTTATACTTCTGTATTTAGACTCAAGGTTATGGCTAAGTTCACTGCATTATTTTTAGCTGACTTTTGGAATTATATTTTGATATCTCTCGCAGATACACGCTTAGGGTAGCTGTGTTAGATGGTGGGGGGATTGAATTCATTTTTTCAAAATAACCAAAAAAATATATAATTGATTTTCCAAGTAAAGGATTATAATATGCTCTGATTTTAATGGACATGTTTAAACGTACGTCAGACAATTGGGATCTTGAGTAATTTTCTTATTAATAATTTGCCTTTAGTTTTGGGTTGGAATAAAGGAAATGAAGTTCATTGAAAATAAGAAAAAAATTAATTCTTGAATGAATTTATATTATTGCTAATCATTCAGAAAATTAATTTTACATTGTATAGGAAAAAGCAATCTTCCAAATTATCTTCTTATTTCCTGTCGAGAGGAAATACATAGTTGGTGATTCAAAATGTATCTTTTTTTATTTCCTATTGAGAGGAAATACACGGTTGGTGACATACATAACTCATTTAATGTCTTTCTCTCAGTCTGTGGGAATAAGCGCTTTCCAAAACACATTTGTATTATTTTTTTAATGTATCTCTGAGAGGAAGTTTAATATTAGTGACGTATCAGTATTTTGCTGTCTATAATTGAAAGTTCTTCAGATGGTGTTAAATTGGGCCTTTCAATATCTGATATTTCTTTAATTCAATCACATGTTGAGCCCAGATTATTCACCCTACGAAACTGTTCAATATTCTTCGTCAGTCAAGTGTTTTTGTAGCTAGAAATATGTTTATCGCTTTTCACATTTTAGAGTACGGAAACATTTATTTCTTCATCAGTATTTTCAGGTTACTTAATTTTAATTACCTTTGTTTTTTGAGGATATTTGTTTCTCGTTTATAAATTTTTGTTCTGTTTACAGCTTTGTCACGTTTTACTGTAACGGAGACATTTAATCTCTCAGTATCGCAGCTTTACTTATTTTATGTGTTTTATTTTAGAAGTATATTTATATTCCGATTTTAAATTTTCTCTGCATAACAATGGTACGTTTCCCTGCGACAGAGGTACTTTGTCTCACTCTCTTATCATGTTACTAGCAACATACATACATACGCACACACACGTATATATATATATAATATATATATATATATAATATATATATATATATATACATATATATATATATATACATATATATAATCTTGTGTTTGTTAAGTACGTTTATAATACCCTGCTATTAATTTTCTGCCTGTATATAATCCAGCTCTCTCAGAACTCGAATTTCCACGAACTGCTCTCTCAGCAGTAAATGAAAAAGTTCTCTTGACTCAATGTTAAGTGGAATGACGGTTCGTCGAATTTGCCTTGCCCCCCTTAAATGTATCGCATTTTTTCTTTTAAGAAGTTCAAGAATACAAATAAATTTGTAGCGGTTGCTGGTCTTTACTGTCTGACCTGTAATTGGACCTGTTATTCGCTTGATAATGATTTATCTTTGACATGCGAAATCCTGATTTTTTTTTTCTGTGTGTTAGTAATAACACAATTTTTATTATTGCTCACAAAACAGCAACAACAACAACAACAACAATAATAATAATAATAATAATAATAATAATAATAATAATAATAATAATAATAATAATAATAATAATAATAATAATAATGATAATAATAATAATAATAATAGTAGCATGAGTCTTAAAATGGAGAAGCAACCCCACAGTTATGTATATGTACATATATTTACATACATAAATGTGGTTTTGTTTTTCCAGTAATAATAATAATAATAATAATAATAATAACACAACAATAATAGTAGGAACACTAGGCACGATCCTAAGACCACAGAAAAGGAATTTGGAAAAACTAGATGCCGAAGTAGCTCCAGGACTCATGCAGAAAAAGTGTGCTACTAGAAACAGCGCACATACAGTACTGAGAAAAGTGATGGACTCCTAAGGAGGCAGGATGCAACCTGGAACCCCACACTATAAAAACCACCCAGTCGAATAGGACGACTGTGATAGACCAAAATAATAATAATAATAATAATAGTTTCAACTTTTCATGATATCATTACCACTTAAATGGAGAATAAAGCTCATGATTATTTTATAATCCAAACACATTACCATTTACAAAGAACTGAGCATGCCATCAAAAACTCGCCGTATAAACTGTAATATATCTGAGCAACGGAATTACCGTGGATTTTGTTTCCTGCAGAAGTAATAACAGCATTAACAATAGCAATGCAATAAATCGGAATGTTAATAAAGTTGAGGAAGCGGCTGCCGCACTCGGAGTTTCCAATATAGCGAAGTGGTGTTGATACATTCAGAGAAGGCAGTCAAACGAAGTATATATATCATTGCGCCCGCTGCAGTTCCGGGTCGTCGCCGTGTAATTTATGCTGATGGAGTTAAGGTACAAATTATAATATGCGCAAGTTTACGATCGGGCGTTTTGCTCTTCGTTCTGTATTGGCAAGTAGCGCATTTAAGGAATGCCGTTGCATAATTTGGCCGCCCCGTCCAATCGAATTTCAAATCCCGCCAGCCTATTGAGTCGTGTGGGCCAACTCCATTCGTCGTATAATCTTGTTTTGTCCGAGCACCTCGGAAAGGCTTCGTGATTGCATTTTCCACCTCTGCTCGATGCCCTGATAGAAAATCGTCTCGGCCGAGGATTCGGACAGGCGGAAAATTGAGGAATGTATGGACGCTTCGTGGGGACTGTTAAGTGTTATTTCCTCGGATGCATCGCGTTGTTCTGAGTGACCGAAGGGGTCCGTCATTAAGCCTGCAGTTTTAAAGTGTCATACTTACATACATACGCACATACGTAAAAACACATATATATTTTGTATATATACATATATATATGTGTATGTATACATATGCTTATGTGTATATGTATATATATATATATAAATATATATATATATATATATATATATATATATATATATATATATATATATATATATATATATATATATATATATATATATATATATATACTCATACAGTATATACGAGTATATGGAGAATTTCACAAAAGCTTGAATAATGGTTTGAGCCTGATGATTCAAAACAAGAGATTTTACGTAGCTATAATTCATAAATTCATAAGGAGACAAATAAGATTTCCATTTTTGAACTCAAAGGCCTAACTCTAAGGGTAACTTAGAGGTATCTCTGCGGGGGGGGGGAATGCTCCAAGAACTCTTGAATGTTTACTTAGTCAATTTTATTTCCACTGACATAGCCAGATAATTATTTTCTGGACAGTATGTTTCTTTTGCGAGGAATGAAATGACTGGGACTCTCTTCGTTTATTTCACGTGATTAACCCTACATGAGGTTTATTCATGAATCTAACAGAAAGTTTCCTAAGGTTTCTGCTCTTGATCGTTTCTCCCTTTGTTTTTATTTGTTTTCCTTAAAAATTTTTTTTAAATTACTCTAAAAGCATTTCCTTTGCCTGTGGTTTTTTTTAGTGAAAATGTCACGAGTTTTGTTTGCGTAAGTGATCGTGATATCTCTTCTGCTTCGCCTTCTGTTGTCACTCCATAGGTAGTACGTTTGGGTTCGCGGTCCTCTGAACTAAAATAGCTACCTTTCGTAATTCTGTTGTACAGCCACCATATCCTCTTAACATTGTACTCTCCTTCCATTTCCACCCCCAGCATGCGACTCACCCCGGAATGAGATATCCTGGATAACAAGCCTGTTGGGATGAAAAGTATGTGAATTGTTAGATAGATTACCGAGATATCACTGAGGGAGGTCAATATCCGCGTTTGTAATGAAAAACTTACGGTTCATTGTTTTGTGTTTTGATCGGAATGGCGCTGTGCTACTTAAGAATTGGTGCCATTCAGGCAAATGGTTTATTTTTCACTAGGTGTTTTTAAATAGAGCACATTTCTACGTTAAAATTAATGTTTTTTTGAACAATTCAGTAGGACTTCAGTGAATGACAGGAATTTAGATTATACATTAACAATACTGATTGTCTGCATTGTTGCATGATATAATTGAGAATGAAGGGGGTATTATAGCATGAATGACATGAAGAATCGTCTGGGGAGCTTATAATAGATCCGAGAACTGATATACAGTAGATGTATAGGTAGGGACAGAAAATGATTTTCACATTCTCCACAGTAACGGAATTAGAATGCCAAATTAGCGTCTTGTATTCTTTCTCCCTTAAAGTGCTCAGAGTGAAGGAGAGATAGCGTTTGCTATGATAGTAAAGCTCTCGTTGTAAGAGCAAAACGTTTATTAAGAGAGTAAAACGTTCAGCGTTTTAGTAAAAAATGTATTAAGAACTTTAAAACGTAAGCTGTAGTAGTAAAGCGTTTGTTGTGATTGTGAAAACGTTTGTTGTAAATTAAAACGTTTTTAAAAAGAACGTTTTCTAAACTAGAAGGGTTTTTGCCCTAAGGGTATAATGTTTCTTGTAATAGTAAAACGTTCCTTATAGTAAGAAAAAGCTTCCTGCTATAATAAAACGTTCATTTTCTGTGGTATCACAACTTTTACCGTAATGATAAAATCCTTGTTATAACAGTAATGGATTTTGGGGGATACATTTTCCTAGCGTTCTTCCTCTCTCAGAAGAGAGAGAGAGAGAGAGAGAGAGAGAGAGAGAGAGAGAGAGAGAGAGAGAGAGAGAGAGAGAGAATGTCAGGAAGCAGAAGGTGATGCAGGGTGATAAAATGCTTGTAATAATATTAACTAATATTAGGGATATGCATTATCCTAGCGCTCTTCCTCTCTCAGGGGAGAGAGGGAGAGAGAGAGAGAGAGAGAGAGAGAGAGAGAGAGAGAGAGAGCATTGTCGGAATGTCAGGAAGCAGAAGGTGATGTAGGTTGAAGAAGAGGAGACGTGAGTAAATTGCCTTGGGCTATTCTAGGCGTTAATTGGGTTTCGGGTGTTAACTTATA
>NC_089791.1:40414882-40434882 GCF_040412425.1 Macrobrachium rosenbergii
GACTTGGTATTAGTGATGCAAGTCTCATTCAATATTCCATTTTGTATCCAATCTTCAGTCTGGTGGCAGAGTCTGCAAATAAGCCCCCCCCCTCCCCCCGATCTGTTGTTCGTTGCCCCAGTTTGATGTAATGACGATGCTCGTTATATAAATCCTTACATTGTGCTTGAAAGAGGATTCATTAATCACTTTTGCGGTATATTTTGCAAAGTCCCTTTTTGAGTAGAGATTAGATTCATCAGGTACACCAACATGCTTTGTAAATTAGTGAATAGCCCCTGTAATTTTACTGCCTGATTTTTAATATTATAACATTTAGTATATTGATAAAATTGTGATCGGTTAATGAACTTTTAATTATTGGGCATTCGCTATGAGGGGAATATTTCCGCTTGTGAAGGTCACCTCATTCTTTTTACTTTTGCGGACATCATAGTTTCCAAGTAATGAGGCGGTTGAATTAGTGTGTGCACTTATCTTGTGGTATAGAAAATGTTTCTGAAAAGCCGGAGATTGTAAAGGAAGCGAGTTAACATATAATGTTTGAAGCTAAGACGTAACGGTGCACGAAAAGTTCAAATTGTTTTTACGCCAAAGATTTTTTCATTATATGTGTACCGCTTTAATTGGTTTTCATGTCATCCATTCTTGACAGTTTACTTTTAAGGGTTTTTCGGAGATGTTAATCCACCCAGAGTTTTAAGTTTCAGGCCGGACTCAGCATTGCTAGTAATGTAATAATGAAAGTTTGAGGGTATAATATTTTTTACACTAACTCATTTCTGACGTTTGGTTTAAAATGCGGTTCTAGTTACATTGCTTCGGTATTTGGGGCATACCCCTCGGCTGTCTTGAATGTCCACATCATATGCTTTGTTAATCGTATTGCAACTCTTGTTATCATTTCTTCATACTTTGACGCTGATCATACAAGTTTTTCTGGCACCGTTTCGCTTTGACAAGTAAGTGTATGGAAAGTTTATGAATGCCCTGTGGTTATTTCAAGGCTCAGTGATAACCAAATGAAGGATTGGGTAGGACTTTGCGTCCCAGCGCGGTTCAGATAGGGCACTGCCCCATAGGATGGGTTAGGTAGGACACGGCTCCCTGGATGGGATAGGTTACAATTATTATTATTATTATTATTATTATTATTATTATTATTATTATTATTATTATTATTATTATTATTATTATTATTCAGGAGATAAATCCTGTTCGTACAGAACAAAGCTTGAAATTCAAGCTTCCAAAGAACGTGGCATTCATTTGAAAAAAGAAAAAATATAGAAGATAATAGGAAATCCAGAAATACGGGACAAGTTGACGAGTAATTAAATAGTTAAAAATAAAAAAAAAATATGAAGATACTAGGTAGATCGACTTAGGGTAGTAATGCATTGCATCTTCGCTTAGAATGCATTTCGTGCTAAATGACGCCTAAAAAAAAAAAAAAAATTTTTTTACTTGTAAAAGTTTACCGAAGGCTTTAATTCATTTCCATTTAATTAAACGTACGAAGGGCCTTAGTGGTTGTAGTACGCTAGATATGAAAGCTTTTCCGATGAGTAATTCGGTTTATGAAAGTATGTTAACAGAAAATGGTTTTAATCCGGGTACGTTTTTCAAAAAGCGATGGGAATTATTGGAAGTTGTCATGGCAGTCATATTTCAGTGCGATTTATCCAGGAAGTAACCGAATTCATTTCATTTGTCTCGTTCTCTTGCTCTTCCTGTGTTGTTCGTTGGGCGAGTGGGTTCCGTTCTCAGCTAGCGCTCTGCTGGCCGCGAGTTCGAATCTCCGACCGGCCAGTGAAGAATAAGAGGAATTTATTTCTGGTGATAGAAATTCATTTCTCGCTATAGTGTGGTTCGGATTCCACACTAAGCTGTAGGTCCCGTTGCTAGGCAACCGATTGGTTCTTAGTCACGTAAAATAAATGTAATCCGTCGGGCCAGCCGTAGGAGAGCTGTTAATCAGCTCAGTGGTCTGGTTAAACAAAGGTATACTTAATTTTTTCCAGCTCTTCCAGGATAAATGGGGAGTGAGGGGGGAATTATTTTAACCTATTGATCTTATCTAGCCAAGACAAAAATATAAATAAATAAATAAAAGGGGGGGGGCGGGGAGAGGAAGTACGGGAGTACCACCAAGGAGACTGACTTGAGTCTGAAAGGCATAAAGCGTGTAGCTGTCTGAATTTCTGTATATGCGCGCGTATGTTTTTGTGTACTTTAAAGATTATCAGATTTTTTAAGTGAACAACAATGCCAGTAGAAGAGGGGAAATGTAAGTAAATTTTCACTCTTTCCGGGAAATGTAAGTAAATTTTCTTCTTTTTTTCGGGAAATGTAAGTAAATTTTCCATTTTTTTCCGGGAAATGTAAGTAAATTTTACTTTTTTCAGGGAAATGCAAGTAAGTTTTCATTTTTATCCGGGAAATATAAGTAAATTTTAATTTTTATCCGGGAAATGTAAGTAAATTTTCATTTTTTGCCCTTAACATATGGTTTTCATTGAAGAAAATGCAGCTTTTGACATGCGTGGTAAAGTTCGGTGTTTACCTACTTAGTACTAAGTAATGGGTGAATCAAGGTAGTTTTGGAGAGAAAGGGAGTTCGGATGAACTACAAGCTGAACGAGAGCAAAGGGACGACGTGAACGCAATCGATTGGAAATAATGAAAGTAAAGATAAGAATGATTGCGCTCACGTGAAGAGGGGGAGTAAAGTGTGAACCAGGAAGTATTTCAGTCGGGGAACAAAAGCAAAAGTTAATGAAAAGAGATTAGGAAGAGGAAGAAGAAAATAGAACAAGGTGTTCAAAAGGCAAATATCGAGAATTGAGAGGAAAAATATGCAAAACGACAATGAACAAAGGGAAAGGTAAATGAAATTGGAACGGGGTGTGTAACGGGAAATGAAAGAAAAACGACAATGCAACAGGAAAATAAGAGAAAGTTATTTGCCGAGACGAAACCGAAAGAATATGAATATGGCATCTTACGTCTTTTTCGTAGAGTGTAATTGCTCTTCTCATAAGCGTCTCATTTCTTAATACAATAAGGACCAACTTTTTGCGACGGAGCACGGGAAGCCTCTTCACCCATTCTCAATATTTTCGGCCCGTAGGGGGGTTAGTGCCGTCAGTGCATCTTATTCGGCGCGATGTAGGCATTGCTTACGGTTCTGTGCACTTTCCTTTCGACCCCTAGCTGCAACCCCTTTCATTCCTTGCAAAGCACTTCGGTTCATATTCTCTTTCTTCAAACTTACTTTCCACCCTCTCGTAAAAATGGTTTCATATTGCAACTGCCAAGTTTTCCTCCTGTTATACCTTTAAAACCTTCTCACTGTCTATTTCCCTTTCAGCGCTGAATGACCTCAAAAGTCCTGGCACTTGGCCTGAGGCCTAAGTTTCATGTTCCATTCCACTGTAGTTTTAGAAGTTCTCTCTTCTTAGCAACTAACCGGAAGCCAAAAAACACCTTGTCGTTTGTACGTCGTCCCGGTGATTTCACTGCTGGCAAATTACGCAGTCCAACATTGTCTGCTGTTTGTTATGGAGAGCACATCGGTTGTTACTCATTCGCGGATGACGGAACTAAGTGAACAGATTGCGCGCTGAGTTACATACCCATGCTTAGGAGTGGTACAGGTATTTTGAGTTTTAAATGATGGGACTTTGTTTTTTAGCAGCTGTATTGGAATCGGGGAAATATATCCGCCATTCATGGTCAATTAAAGTAAATTTTGTGCGTGTATATGTATGTATGTATGTATGTATGTATATGCTATCCAATTTTGCATGAGTTCACGTTACACTTCCGTTTGTATGTTGGTAATTCTAATTAATGGGGCTTTATATTTGGGAAATCAAATTGAAATCGTGTCAATATATCCGTCATTTATGGTCAAGTAAATTAAGGTATATATATATATATATATATATATATATATATATATATATATATATATATATATATATATATATATATATATATATATATATATATATATATATATATATATATATCTATATCTTGTTTGCGATCCCAATTTGCATAAGTTCATGTTACACATCCGTTTGTCTGTTGGTAAAAATAGCATAATATTCATTTGGTGTAACGTATAACTAAACCCAGAATTCGAGTTCATATGTTGGTATATATGTTATATGTCATACTCACGAAATTTTAATTCTCTCAAAGTTCAATATCTATTTCCCATCATACCGCCAATGTCGCCTTCGTGTCATCCAGCTATGAGTGGGAGGCGTCTGACCCAAAATGCCGAGTTATTTCAAGGTCTTTTGAGCAAATGTAAATGCTGGAAAGTGTTATCCGGCGAACCTTGCATTCCTCGAAATCCGAAATGATCTGGTAACTATTCCAGAAACCACTTTATTAATGTAGTCGGTCGTCCCGGGCAAAGGACCTTTGACTTCCGAAGCGACATTCTTGATCTTTAACGAATTCATGCGTTTTGGCTCCACGCTTTTCCAGGGAGTTACTCTCTATTAGAATGTCCACCCAGGTGCAGTTGCGTGCTATAATTTACTTTTGATGATTCATATCTGTTTATAAAATTTGTCTCTTCTACGATTGAAATTAGATTTCCGTGATGGAACATTAAATTAAACTCAGCCTTCTTTGTGCAGTCGTTTTCAATTGGTCTAATTGCCAAGTTTCTTTTGACTGTAAGTCAGTCGATAAGATATGATTAATCTCTGGTGGTCTGATTAAACTTTTTAGTAATAGATCTTGAAAGTGCTGAATAAACAGAGTGACAGGGAACTGAACGGAATGGCTTTGATATTCAGGAAGCGAAAGAGAGCGGGGAACATAAATGAAAAAGCCTAGTGGCATGAGGTATGTGTGTAGGTGTAAGTAGCCAATAATATTGTTGAAGTTATATGCATATGGAGTTCGTCCAAAATTCGCCACTTGAAGTATGAATTTGTCCATGACCACTGCTTTTTTTTTTTTTTTTTTGAGGTACCCCTTCTTTTGTAGAAAGGGCCTCTTGTAAAAAGAAACTAACTCTCTTCACACCGGTGTGCAAATGACCAAACCAGTAGGTACTGGGTAGAAGAGGTTATGAATATTGGAAAGATAACAGTGTTAAGATTGTAATAATACAGATAAAGCGAAAATGGAAACAGTAATAGAAGTTAATGCTCTTGGCAGTGAAGTCTGGGAAACTAATGTTTTTGGGTCGGTTTTTTCTGACTTTTTTTTATTGTTTGAATACTTTAGTATAAGTTAATCCAAACGATCTGTCTCGATTTATACAAAAATCAGGGTAAAGTTTTCCTTCATGTTTGGCAACCAGGGATTAGATTTTGTGAGAGATCTCGATCTGAATAGGAAACTTTTGGTGGATTGCTTAACTTGGTAGAGTTTTGCGGTCTCTGAACACTCTCACGTTTCTTTTACAATGTGTCCACGTAAAACAAGACGCAGTGCCTGGGGAGAAATTCTCAGCAAGACAGAGCGAGTGTGGGTTGAATAATCGACTAAATCTTCGACAAGAATCGCATGCTAGAATCACTTGCTGAGTGACGCAATTTCATAGTGAACCTTTTAAAGGTTTAAGCTTGGATACAAACACATGTAACGCGGTTGCTGTTTTGCATCAAGAACTGTGACGGGTAGTCATCGAAGGACCGAACCTTATCCTGGGAGAGTAAGCTAGCGTTGAATGTGATTGTCAGTTAGAACTAGGTGAATTTGCGAACAGTTGAAGGTGGTTTATGGACATGTATATTGAAGCAGAGAGAGAGAGAGAGAGAGAGAGAGAGAGAGAGAGAGAGAAGCATGCTACCACTTGCTTCACGAGGCCACAGAGAGAAAGAGAGAGAGAGAGAGAGAGTACTCGATGGTGAGGTAAGCGTGCTACCATTTGCTTTACGAGGCCACACACACACACACACACACACACACACACACAGAGAGAGAGAGAGAGAGAGAGAGAGAGAGAGAGAGAGAGAGAGAGAGAGAGCCAGGGGATGAGAAATTCCTATCACCAAAAATGGCCCTCGACTTTTGTGGCTTCCGTCCTTTATTCGCTTTCGACGGGGAAATGGCGCTATTAGAAATCTTTGACGGGGTTCAGTCCGACTGGCTGTGAGGTTGCCTGGGGGAAAGGGGGTTGAAATGTTTATTGGTTTGCGAATTGGAGTGAGTTGCATGGGAATTGGTTGGGGATCGCCGGTTATGCTGTTACAGGGGCTAAGGGCTTTTGGTGGAAACACCGAGATTATGGGATTTCTGATCTGCTGGGTACATTTTGCTTTCCTTGTAGGGAGCCCGGTATACAATGGACTTATTTAAAGGTTATCAGACGATGTGGGTATATCATGTGGAAACATTTATCACTTTTTGATAAAAAAACAAAGCAAAAAAAGTCTTAAGAAACTATTATTCACTCGATCTTTTTTATGGGAGTGAAGCAGTTTTGTGGGATTTATTTAAAAGATATCAGACACGTATTTTTCATGTTTAACACTCATCAGTTTCTGATAAAAAAAAAAAAGCAAAAAAAAAAAATTACAGAAACTATTATTTACTGTTTTTTTTCTGGGAGTGAAGCAATTTTGTTGGGTTCTGTGGGAAAGTGTTATATTTCGATATATGCTTTGCCATGTGGTTGGGAAATTTCTAATTAAAGGTTCGAGGGGAGGGATAGTACGGAGGGAGAAGGAAATTCGGAAAACCAGAGAACTAGGTTTATTATCGACGGCGTTGTCAGCTATTTAGGAAAATTCCGTATTTCAGTCTGAAATAAATCCCAATTATTGTGCTAGTGATCAGCCCTATTATTTTTGGATTTTTATTTTTGGTTATTTAGGATTAGTGGAAAATATTCATGGAATGCACGCTTGCTGTTTGCCGTAAGCCTTGTTAACTTCGTACATTAGGAGAAGAATCATTTCTTTTCGGTAGTGTGGCAGTGTTATTGGTGAAAGCATCTTTTCACATAATGTAGCACACGGAGTTCTCTCTTTGTGTCGAAACTCTCATATTGTGCGGAGGTGCGGTTTTTTTGTTTGTTATTGAGCTTGATTAAGATGCCAGTTGGGGAGAACTGTGTGAGAGGTGTGTGGGTGTGTGTGTGTGTGTGTGCGCGCGAGCGCGTTTCGTACCCACTTCAGTATATTTCTCCACGAAGATTATGGTTCTCATGTCAACTTTTACTGATCACCTTGAAACGCGCGAGCGCGCGCGCACACACACACACACACAAAGCTTTTGTGGTGGACTTCTGGCACTATAATTCTACCCATCTCTACAGTTTTCCTTTAGAATTTTTGACTCTCATCCTTTTCGTCCTTTTTCTTTCAGTGAAACAATGTTATTACTTAATGTCAATGTCTAAGCTAGCTACAGTTTTCTAAAATTTATTATTTTCAAACCATACTATATATATATGCACTTTTTATGAATGTATTGCAATGTCGCATTTAAATGAGAAGCCAAGTTTCAGCTCTCAAGTGGTTCGAACTCACTTCCCAGATGCCTGGGAGTTACAGACACACACACACAGCGTTGCCGGCTAAACCACTCCAGGAAATTTATCCGAACGATCGTGAAAGATGGAAGATTTTGCTGACGTTCACCTTTTAAAGATTAGTGTTCCGTAGTCTTTGGGATGGACGGCGACTTGATACCTCATGCCCAGTAATACTCGTCCATTTGTTAATCCTTTCTCTCACATTAATAGACCATCTCTGAACCCATATTTTGTCATTCACTTGAGGAGGGCATTTTGTCTCCCTTGTTTTATTGTTATTTAGGTTCACACACACACGCACACGTACGTATGCATATACAAACATTCATATATATTCATATATATTCATATATATATATATATATATATATATATATATATATATATATATATATATATATATATATATATATGTGTGTGTGTGTGTGTGTGTGTGTGTGTGTGTGTGTTTCATCAGGTTATTTGGAGTTCCATGAACGCTCCTGCCGTCTGTTTTAAATAATTATTTTGAGCGAAAATGAAGTTACGCCGCCGAGACAGACAATCAGACAGACAGAGAGACCCAGTATCAGGGGACTAAATTATTCCGGCGGGCCTATGTTGAATATTTGAGGCTGTTCTATCGCCTCATCAATCAGCATTTTCCTATGGCACATTAAACGCCTAAAATTCTGTAAATTTCGTTTCCGTTTTTGAGAGAGTGTTCTAGCTTGTAAAAACCCGACTGTAGAATTATTGCTTTTAAATGTATAGACTTTTTTTTTTTTAACTTTAGTTCGGATTAATTTTGTGTGTTTGTGTTTTGTAAAGATAAGTGCAGATATTTTCAAAATTAAAGCTGCAAAAGCGTTTTATCTGTGTGAAAGACTTTGGAATGGTAAATTATACAAGGTACCTAAAAGTTGCTTGTATGTTGGCTTGTATATATTTATTTTTAAAACATTCTAGAATAAATTGAGAATGAACGAGATTAGTAATTTGTGTTTGTGGAAAAGTAGCCGTATAAGCTATTCTAAACCGGAGAGATTGGGTTAGACTTTCATGTTTACGTTTATATCTCTAGAACAAAAATGTACTGATTAATTACTTTACTTTTGTGAATGGAGGTTTGAATAGACTATCTTACTTGCATAAAAAATCCAAGTTTAAATGAATAATGTTTTGGTACGGAATAGTAAAACCTTTTTTTATTTTTTAATGTGAAATGAAGGGGCTCTTTATAATTTTGTCAAAGGAAACTCCGAGTGAAGTATATTTTTTTTAGTGCCTACTTACTTATTACGAAAATTTTTCCTTATTAATGGAGACTGGAGTACGTTTGCAAGATTAATTTATTATTTTTTATATCTTAAAAGCCCGGCAAATAAGAGGATTTCAAGGGATGAAGGAACTCTTACATGATAATATATTGAGTAGGAAAAGTACGAGGTTGAAATTTTTAGATGAAGTTTTGCTTTGCGTACGTTCTACAGTAATATGATTTCCATATTTTGATTGATCACGTTTTTAAACTTATAAAACGATGTATTGTAAATGTTTGTCGTAGGTGGGCGTGACTGATGTAATATACGGTGTGTATATATACATATATTATATATATATATATATATATATATATATATATATATATATATATATATATATATATATATATATGTGTGTGTGTGTGTGTGTGTGTGTGTGTGAGTATATATGGATGTGGAATGTATATATACATATGTATATATATGTACACAATAAAAAAAAGCTTTCATCTGTGTGCAGAGTATGAGTATTTTGTCTGTTCTTTAGCTCATAAATATTGTGTTTTTAGTGAGTATTGATTTGATTCTCAAAAATTATTATGCACTTTTACAATTATTGGTTGATTCTCTTAATTTATATTTTTATAATGAAGCTACTCTTTAATTATTTGTGTACACTTTCATAACTTACTTTTATTCCTTTTTGTTAAATGTCATTGTCACTTCTGTTAGCTTATGAGGATATAATTGGCGTTTTAAGAAGAAACATTAACATTCGAAAACACCAAGCACTGATTAATTCATTGTTACCGAGAAACCTGGCTTTTATTTTTTTGGCATCTTCATGCTCGCTGCTAAACATTACTTATGACGGCAATAAATCCTTGCCAATTCTCTCGTTTTTCCTGGGCGTTTCGTTCCCTCCCATTTAAAGTTTTCTGTACAAAAAACTATTGTGCCGGCATTGTCTGTCCGTCCGCATTTTTTCCCTGTCCGTACTTTTTCTGTCCGGCCTCAGATCTTAAAAACTACTGAGGCCAGAGGCTGCATACTGGTATGCTAATCGTCCACCCTCCAATCATCGAACACACCAAATTGCAGCTCTCTAGCCTCAGTAGTTTTTATTTTATTTAAGGTTAAGGTTAGCCATAATCGTTCCTCTGGCAACGATATAGGACAGGCCACCACCGGGCAGTAGTTAAAATATCATGGCCCGCGGCTCATACAGCATTATACCGAGACCACCGAAAGGTAGATGTATTTTCGGTGGCCTTGATTATACGATGTACAGAAAACTCGATTGTCCCGAAGAAACTTCGGCGTATTTTTTACTTGTTTTGTATCATTTTGATTTTCATTTTTAACTGATGTTTTGCTATATACTTCCTCAGGTGTCATTATCTCATTTCGGGCAGTTTCTCTCCATCACATTCTGTTAATTATTTTACTCTTTTACAGTCATAGTTTTATCCCTAGACCATTTTCGTTTCTTGCTTACTTTCATTTACATTTTTGTTGGAGGAATCAGGAACTTGTGCTGAAGTCCACAGCGTTGCAGTGGAATTAGTTCCTAGGTTTCTGTCTCGTAGCAGTATAAGGAGATCCATTTCATTTACACTTTGTTCTCTTGTGTTATGTAATTCAAAGAAAACTGCAGAAAATTTAGCAAAAAAAAAAAAAAAAATCAGTTAAAGGAACAAGGTATAAATACGCTTGAAATGAATAGGGTAATGAAATTAAACGAACTTCCAGGATCCTCTTTTGTTTCACATCTCATTCATCAACTCAGATGGAAAACATTTCATTCAATTTTAATAATTCCCCGGCGTATCAAAGTAGAACCTTCAATAATTCATCGTGACGGAGGTGTGTACATTTCATTTTTCGGAAGTAATCATTACCGAGTAAAGAGACGCTGGCGGGAACCATAATTTCGGAGGCCTAAACAGAGCAAAGAAGACAACCCCTCCCCCCCACCATTCTCAAGTTTCTGGTGGGCCACTATTCTTACACCCACTTGTAGAGGGGAAAGTTTTGAGCGTAGACTTTCACTTCTCGATCTTGAAGTGGGTCTCCCTTGTCACTTCCAGAAAGAGATAGAGGGAGGGAGGGAGGGAGGGAGGGAAAGATAGAGAGGCAGACACGCGCACACACACACACACACACACACAAAATGGCAAACAGTACTATTAAAGGTGAAACGGAGCAACAGGTCGCATCCCCAAATCGCCTTCTCTCTCTCTCTCTCTCTCTCTCTCTCTCTCAGAGGTTGTTCAGTTGCAGGTTGGTTGGTACACAATGCAATAAGTCGCATGTGACGTTGCCACTTTTGCGGTGTCCAATATTGCGCTGTTGCTTTTAGCCTTACTTTTATTACAGCCCACGTTTGTTCATTACGCCACCTGTCCGTTATGCTGTCATTCCCACTTTTTTTCCCCCCTCTTGGTTTCTTTTGTAATTTTGAGCACTTCTTTATTAACGACATTTTCTGTACTCTCTTATGCAGATGTCCGCTTAATTTTTTTTTTCTGTAAGGCTGTGCATTTCTGTAATGCGCATGATATTTGTCACGTACTTCTCGTAGTAGTAGTATATATATATATATATATATATATATATATATATATATATATATATATATATATATATATGTATATATATATATATATATATATATATATATATATATATATATATACATGTATATATGTGTCTATATATATGTATTATATATATATATATATATATATATATATATATATATATATATATATATATATATATATATATTTAGAGGGTTGTAACCTGTAAATCTTGTAATAGCATTAGCATGTTTAGGTGTCACGCCGTTTCAGTAATTTCTTGAGTTGTTTTCAAAGGTGCTTTTAAAGTCTCTGATACCTACACATATCATTTCCGGGATTTTGGGTCACCGTAGGGGGCTAGAACGTTAGTGCACCTCACGCACTAAAAATGGTGTTTGCGGCGTCCCTGCGGCCCCTGGCTGCACTCGGTTTTTAGGCTTTTTCTTTGCCTCCATTCTCGCTTCCTTTCTTCCAACATGTTGTCCAACTTGTTGTCCAACCTTCTGAACTATTAACTCTTAGTGCGACTGTGGGGTTTACTCCTGGTTCCACCTTTAGATACTTGTACTCTATCTCATTTGTTTTTTGGATCCCTTTATCTTCCTGTCCAACTACTCTAGTGCTGGGCTTTATAGCCTAAATTTCATCATTCAATTCACCTCTTATTTGTAGAGTTTTATTTAAGACCGTCTCTTCTCAAGCATAATGCGCATGGAGTTTTGATACAATTTTCCGTCGTAAGTAAATAAGTAAAAACTTGTATACAGCACTTCTCAGAACTTCTTCTTCTTCTTCTTCTTCTTCTTCTTCTTTTAACGTGCTTTTTTCCCATTTTTTGTATGGGAGTAAGCACGATGCCTTCTTTTGAAGGACTTTTGATTTGGCTTTGGTAGACCTGTGGTCTCGATCGGCTGCCCTGCCTGACATCGACCCTGGTAGCGTATGTTTCATATGTATCACCCGACCCAACCCCCTTCTTCCCAGGGTAGCGAGAAGTTATTGCGCGGGTATGGCGAGTTCGAGACGGAGATGTTGTTATGTTTTTAGAAGAGGTGTTATAGTGGCTTTGTTTTGTGTGTGTATTTAGTCTGCAACATCCATTTTGCTTTTAAGCAAACCCTATCCGTTGATTACATATAAATGCCGATGTCTACACGGATAGCAAAGTGTCTGCCTCTCTGATCAGTCGGCTGCGGATTTGAACCCGCGCCACAGACCTCTACGAAGTCCGAAGCTGCTGCTGTAACCGACTGAGCCATCGAGGCTCCATACAGCACTTCACAGAACATGGTTATGTATATGTTTTGGTTTGCTTGCGTATATGATTGTTTGTTATTAGGATTACGGCGGAAGTTGCTTGTGGATTTTTACGAAGATTTATTCTAAAGGCTGAACTCTAGACTGGCAACGAGTAATTAGGAGTAATTAGGAATTAGCCCAGCAAAATTTTGACATTTAAGACGTACCAGGTGAAGTGCGGGGTAATTGAGTGGAGGTTTGAGATCTTTGAACGCTTAAGTTTGATCGTTGTATCTGAGCGACTTTACGAAATACATCTAAGCTCAGTTGCAAGTTTATTTTAAGAAACGTAGTGTCCTTTACTACATTTTTGTTGCCTTTCTCCCCATCCTTCATTGAGACTATGTAAATCGTGTTTTGTCTTTTTCCGTCGTATCCTGATCATTTCATATTTTTGCAAATTCTCCCACTCCCCTTTGTTATCAGCATTCCCCCTTTCCCTGCCCTTTCCTTTCCTTCAAGGAATTCTCGGAATCGGAGTGGCGGAGTGACTAAATGGCTCCATTGAGCATTATTGCTCATGGTGTCTAAGCAAATTGGTCGACTCAGCAAGATCAGATGTTTGTTACAGGTCCCCTTTCTGTCCCACGGCGATCACGCGGAGGTCTTCAGATTTGGTAGTTGCATGAATGGCTATATGAAGCCTTACAACTTATGGTGCACTTATACTTGGTCCCCTCTGTAAACTCCAGTGGTTATTATTGCCCTCCGTCCATATCGTCTGAAATCACACGGCTTTGGCCTTGGCATCGTGATAAGACGGTAGTTGGCATGAGCTGTCCGTTCTCCCTATAGGTGGAATGATTATGTAACTTCAGCACTGATGGCATTCCTTCTCCGAAAGCATTAGTACCCATGTAATTTAACAGTCAATATAACTTAATATTTTTCGATATGTTATCCACTGAAAACCTTTCGATGAGAAAGATGATGACACATCCAGTCTGGGAAGGAGAATTTCGTCATTGAGACACTTTCTTGTTTCAAGACTTTCATCGGAAAGCGAAACCTAAAATACCAGGAAATCGAGAGGTCAAGAGGTTATTGTGGCTGCTTTAGTAGATATATTATTAGTAAATGTGACCATATTATACAGTATCCATATTCAAGAACTCCTGTAACAGTATTTCACACCCCCTAGGAACCTGAGAAACTATAGTATTCTAGTCTCTTGCTAAACTTTATTATCATAAAGTTGACTGACAGATTGCTAATTTTGACCACTACATGGAGTAAAGTAATTGCTACATAGCTTTCGTATATGTATGAGTGTTGATGCTTCTTCTCATAATATTCTGTTACTCTTCGATATACAGTGAGGCAGTTCGTTTCGGGGGAAGTAAGAAGATAAGTCAGACAGGAAGATTAATTGGGTTTTGGATGGAGCGATTCAGCTCCGTAAACTGGCGCCACACTTCGAATGGTTATGAACGCTTCAGGAAGGAATAAATGTTGCAAGTGCCTAACGATGGCAATACCCTATACAGAGTGCCTGTCAAACCAAATGAATTTAACTTTACCTGTACTGGGCCATAGCTGAAGGCCCTCTTAGTCAAAGACAGTTTTTGTAGGGCGTTTCCAGCAAATCCATTAAACCCTTAAGCCGATTCTCAAGCTGAAGATATGACGCTGAAAGTCCAAAAGCCTCTTAGAAAGATAGATTACATATAAACGGTCCCAAGTTTTAAAATCGGTGCATGGTACCGGGTTCTACCATGACGAAGTACGTTTATAGTGTCTCTTTCTATTGCAATAGTTTCAGACATGCCTTGGCTCTTTCTACTGCAGCATTTTCAGACATGCCTTGGCTCTTTGTACTGCAGAATTTTCAGACATGCCTTGGCTCTTTCCCACCGCAGCATTTTCAGACATACCTTGGCTCTTTCTACTGCAGCAGTTTCAGACATACCTTGGCTCTTTCTACCGCAGCATTTTCAGACATGCCTTGGCTCTTTCTACCGCAGCAGCTTCAGACATGCCTTGGCTCTTTCTACGGCAGCAACCTCAGACATGCCTTGGCTCTTTCTACTGCAGCAGTTTCAGACATGCCTTGGCTCTTTCTACTGCAGCAGTTTCAGACATGTCTTAGCTCTTATTACTGCAGCAGTTTCAGACATGCCTTGGCTCTTTCCACTGCAGCAGTTTCAGACATGCCTTGGCTCTTTTTACTGCAGCAGTTTCAGACATGCCTTGGCTCTTTTTACTGCAGCAGCTTCAGACATGTCTTGGCTCTTTTTACTGCAGCAGTTTCAGACATGCCTTGGCTCTTTTTACTGCAGCATTTTCAGACATACCTTGGCTCTTTCTACTACAGCAGCTTCAGACATGCGGTAGCTCTTTCTACTGCAGCAGTTTCAAATATGCCTTGGTTCTTTCTACTGCAGCAGTTTCAGACATGCATTTTCTCTTTCTACTGCAGCAGTTTCAGACATGCATTTTCTTTTTCTACTGCAGCAGTTTCAGAAATGCCTTGGCTCTTTCTGCTGCAGCAGTTTCAGACCTGCCTTGGCTCTTTCTACCGCACCAGTTTCAGACATGCCTTGGCTCCTTCTACTGCAACGATTTCAGCCATGCCTTGGTTATTGTGTGTGTGTGTGTGTGTGTGTGTGTGTGTGTGTGTGTGTGTGTGTGTGGTATTGCCACCTTTATTGTGCAGTTTCTCCAGAACCAGTTGCAATCCAACTGTAGGAGAAGGAAGTAGACACTGTGGGTAGTTCTTGAGGTATAACATAACCATGACATTTGTTCAAATGTTTTTGACTAACCTGCATCAGTACTTTTGCCCTATGCTATATTTAATTTCTTTTTGTCGTGTATTCGCCTTACCAACCTGTCTACTTTATTATGGTAAGTGTTCACCTAGCGTAGACCTCCTGTTGAAAGTTTCTGCATGAGGGTTCTGCAATGGATTGCATAATGCATTCCTCGGAGAGAGTTTCTCACTTCTTTTGAATACTAAGCCAACAGCCATAAAATGTGAGAGCAAAGGGTGTCCTTTTAAAGTGCCGCTGAGGAAGGTTAGTAGATCGATACTGTTGAACATTATTTTTCATTTACTTCATGAAATGAGTGGGAATTATTCAGTGTTACATTTTTGATAACAGATACTGTATTTACAGTATCTGTTATCTGTTATTTTAAAAAAAATGTTTAGTTAAAGCTGAATTATATTCCTAAGTTGTCTTAGTTTTAAATGTGAAGTTTTCCCTGCTGTTAGTTTTAATGAATAATTTTTTGGAAAAATTCCTTACTGCGTTTTACATTTTCATTTACCCTTAATCTGCATGCAATTCATTTTAGGTTTTTCCTCTTTCAGGTATGTGGAGAATGTAATAAGAGCGAGCTGCACTTGACCTGGAGTTTCTCTTTTGAAGGTCTTGACCTGAGGTGGTTCGTATGAATGATGTAAGTCTCGTTCTAAGCTCCTGTTGGTTGTTTGTATTCTGCTCTGCTTTTTTTTTTTTTTTCTTTCGTCGTAGTTTTAATTTTGAAGCCGAATATTGTTTTTGCGTGTGATACACTTTCTAGGAAGACCATTCTTTGTTCTAGTAAGCATTTCATTTTACGAGATTGTTTCCTGAATAAAAATTAATTTACCGTATTACAACAAGTGAGAGCGAAACTGTATTCATAATTTGACGTTTGTTGATTTCATTATGATGTTTTCCGAGAGCCATTAGCTTTCAAAATACCATAGACTACCTCAGAGGTGTAATATTGTGTGACAGGTAAGTTTATTGCCGTCCCTTTCGTGCTGCACTCTGTTTAAATTGAATTCGTGCTTGAAATAGGACCGCGAATTTCGTGCGATAGATTGGGACCCCCATAACGCTCTCTGCCATCGTTACGTTATGCGGGAAGTGATCTTTAAGCGTTCGAGTATTGCAGGGTGCATATATATTGCACCGGTATGAAACGCCGTTTATTATTATCATCATAATTCAGAATGCTTGCTAAATGAACATATAAGCTATCAAACAATATTAATTTTGTCTTTGTGGTATATTTCTGTGTCAGTCTTCTTTATGTTTGTAAAAATATATGTAGGTTCAATCCAGTGTCCCTTTTTTTTGCGTTAGTCGTCTAACTATCAGGTGTAAAGTTCACATTGAGATGTGCCTTAATCATCCCGTCCCCTCTCGGGAGCCGAACCTGAGCTCCCCTGCCGTTAATTCTAGCCTCTTCTAAATTACTAGATTATGGAGGCTATTTATAATGCACACACACACACACACACAGCACACACATTATTACACACATTACACACACACACACACATATATATATATATATATATATATATATATATACATATGTGTATATGTGTATGTATGCAATGAAAAAGTATATATATTGTATGTATGTATATATATATATATATATATATATATATATATATATATATATATATATATATATATGTGTGTGTGTGTGTGTGTGTGTGTGTGTGTGTTTCAGCAAGAGGTCATGATTGCATTTTCCAGCTAATTTTTTTTATGACTGTTAGTATAGTTGCTTGCAAACGGTATCATATTCAGTACCCCTAAAACTTACTTTTACTGCGTGTTTCCTGCATTGTTCTGTAAAGTACTGCAGGATGCTTTGCATGTGGATATTACGTGGAATACCGAAAGATAATACGTTTGCCGAATGTTATTGAAGCATCAGTTGTTCCCATTGTTACTTTGGATTCACCCATAGGTTTTTATAGAAATGGATAATTGAATTCAGATTTCGATAAAAACGGACGTAGCATTGTGGAAATACTGCATGATGTAGCGAATAGTTAATTGCGGATTAAAATCCGTAATGGTTTAATTGTAACATAATGGGAAAACGCAAATTGAAATACATCTGGGGTATATCAGAGACTGGTCAACTCCCATTTCAGCCGATAATGATGACGCTAAAACTAACGGGAATTACGATGATGATAATACTGATAATATCAGAAAAAAAGGGTTAGATTCTATTTTCTCCAACTCTCTTCACATGTATGCAGATGTAATTCTGTAGCAATAGTAATAAGCAATAATGTTAGGGCCGTGACTAACAAGTGAAAATGCACGGGTGAAAGGTCGTGTATTTTTTCGAAGGCCATGTATCTTCTCCAAATGCTTGCATTCACGCGAGTGTATTTCACGCCTCATAGGTATTGTTACTAGTTTTACCGAAGCTACGCTCTTATACTCTTCTCATTTGCATAGTCGTTACATTGCCTGTGTGTTGCTGTGTATGTGATATGTGGGGTCGTCGCTATTAGAGGCCTTTGGTTTACTTCACTCGTACCCCAATAGTGTACCATTAGATTTCCTCGGACAGGTCTATTACACCTAAGTTACTTTAGACGCCTTTTTTGTCATACGTTTTGCACTAAACCATTCCTGTATTGTTATTGATAGGCTGTTTGCTTTTTTGTTGTTAAAGTTTTGGAATAGCCAGTTGTGACCTGGCTTTATGCGTTAGATTTTTAGAGTGTGATATATATCGAGTATTGTATTTCTCTTGTTTTATCTGACATTATTATTATTATTATTATTATTATTATTATTATTATTATTATTATTATTATTAGTATTATTATTATTATTATTATTATTACTTCATAATAAAGATCCACAATTAAATAAAAAATTGTATTATTTTTAAAATATTACAATTTATTTTTATAAATATAAATTATGGATTTTTATTATAAAACAGTTTGATCATGGCATCATGAATTTCTTAGCATTATTATTATTATTATTATTATTATTATTATTATTATTATTATTATTATTATTATTATTATTATTTGCAAAAATAGAAAAAGACTTAACATAGGTTTTGTTGAACAGAGTGGTAGTTTCAACAGCATTTATTCAATATAGAACGTTCAGCCTGTATTATCAATTGCTTTTCTTGGTGCTGGAATGGTTGCGAGCGCAAGAAAAGCAATTGATAAGACGAACTGAACGTTTACTATATATATAGAATAAATGCTGTTGAAACTGCCATTCTGTTTAACAAAACTTGTATTATTATTGTTATTATTAATAATAATAATAATAATAATAATTATTATTATTATTATTATTATTATTATTATTATTATTATTATTATTATTATTATTATTATTATTATTAACTTGAATAATCATTCACGATTATTCTTTAAGAGTTAGCGGTCATTGACTTGCCAAGCAAGCTTTCATCGAGTAAGATACCCTTGTATAAAGAGAGAGAGAGAGAGAGAGAGAGAGAGAGAGAGAGAGAGAGAGAGAGAGAGAGAGAGAGAGAGAGTTTTAGTAAAGAAAAGCCGCTTTTGTTCTTTCTTTCTTTATTTTTTATTACATCTCGCACTGTGGCTGGAATGGCTGGAACTCTCTTCCAGCCCCCACCTTCTTTCCTTTCATCTCTGCGAGACGGTGGTAATGTAAAGGTTTAGCTAAAACCATTTTTATTACGTCCCCCAAGGTTGTAACTATTATTAGACGACCTCATTGCTTTTGTTTTAATAGCTCTGAAGCACTTAAATTGTGAGGATGATTTTATACTAGGCGTTATTGTTAAACTTTTAAAATGGTCCTGGCTAATAGTCAGAAGAAACGCTCATGAATTGCTCTCTCTCTCTCTCTTTTTTTTATGAACGGTTTAATGAGAGTCATTTTCTTACTTTTATTATTTATTTTCGTGTGGCTGTAGACACAGTTACGGCTTCTATGTTAGCTTAGCTCTCATTAGACTGGCATAGGGAAATTTACAGTTCATCGTTAATTTTCTGTCGTTATATTTTTCTTTGATGGATGCGATACAAGACCTAATGAAATATGGTTGGATGGACGCTTTTCCTTTGTCTCATTTTTATGTAAAGACATGAGCATGTTGCCGTGATGACATGCCTGTTAATTCCAGTCAGAGTGACGTGGAAATTTCAGGAGCTTGGGTACACATGATGATGAGAATATTTAATTAGAGAGAGAGAGAGAGAGAGAGAGAGAGAGAGAGAGAGAGAGAGAGAGAGAGAGAGAGAGAGAGAGATGTTAATTTTCTGCTACGTTATTCCCTCCCTTTTTACTTGGAGATAATGTTTATATGAAGGTGGATGTCCCGTACTTAAATTTTTATGCAAATGTGGTGGGGGAGGCTTGGCAGAAAGAAAATGGTGTTATGAAATGCAATCTTGTTTTAGCTTCCCTTGTCATACATAATAGTGTGGCAGGACATACAAAACATCTTGAATTAAGTTTTCCTCCGAGTAAATAATGCCCAGCGTTTCCTTTCCCACAGGTTGTCACTCTCGTGAAAATACAGACTTTGTGGTTGTACTGTGTTGTTCCTGGAATCTCGGATGCGTAGTTTTTTTTTTTTCAG
>NC_089791.1:40439882-40474882 GCF_040412425.1 Macrobrachium rosenbergii
TTGTTTTTTATTTTCCATATCTTTTCGTTTCGTCTTTTAGTTTTCTGTCAAAGAAAACTATTGAGATGTCTGTTTGTCCGTCCTTCCGCACTTTTTCTGTCCGCCCTCAGATCTTAAAAACTACCGAGGCTAGAGGGCTGCAAATTAGTATGTCGATCATCCACCCTCCAATCATCAAACATACCAAATTCCAGTCCTCTAGCTTGAGTGGTTTTATTTTATATATAAGATTAAAGTTAGCCATAATCGTACTTCTGGCACCGCTATAGGTACCAACAACACAGGCCACCACCGGACTATGGCTGAGTTTCATAGGCCGCGGCTGAAAATTTCATACAGCATCATACGCTGTACAGAAAACTCGATTGCGCCAAAGAAACTTCTTCGGCGCATTTTTCACTTGTTTTTTCTGCAACTTCTTGTCTGTTTTGAATCTTTCGAGGGAAAGCTCATGTAGAATTAATTTTAGCTTTCACTAATATAAACTGCTGTTCACTTTCTTGGGTTCACTCTTGATTTTGCTACCATGACTTTTTAATGTAATGTTAAAATAAATGGTAACATTTCTTTTTAATAAGCTTTTCCATTGTTTTTTATTCATTGTTTAAAAAATAAATATAATTTTTAGAAAGACGGTAGTTGAATTCCTGGCACACACACACATTCACAAATGTGTATATATATATATATATATATATATATATATATATATATATATATATATATATATATATATATATCTTAAAGAAATTAAGGTTATTTTTAATGTTGTTTGCTAAGATGATCTTCCTCAGGGTGTGGGGTTATAGGATACTGTGTGCGTGTGTGTGTGTGTTTGTGTGTGTGTGTGGTGTAGTTGCATTTTCTAATTATAGACCTGTTCTAGAGTCATTTGCTCTGACGCGCGCACCCGCCAAAGTAAAGAGAGTCAGTGTAATTGTGGCATCGTCATTATAGGATAACTAGTCTCAGTGTTTTAGAGTTACAAGACTCTCTCTCTCTCTCTCTCTCTCTCTCTCTCTCTCTCTCTCTCTCTCTCTCTCTCTCATTAGCTGCTTCGGCAGCATTTCCCCCTCTACGTAACAATTTTCGCAATTAACTCCTTTCTCTCAGGCGCCCGCGTCTCGCCATCCTCCCACTTTCTCCTCTCCAGCCAAATTATTTCGTTCCCTTAGGGGGTTAGTGCCGTCAGTGCACCTCATGCGGTGCACTGTAGGCATTGCTTAAGGTTCTTTGCAGCGTGGCGTCGGCCCTTAGCTGCAACCCCTTCCGTTCCTTTTACTGTACCTCCTTTCATATTCCCTTTTTTCCATCTTGCTCTCCACTCCTCTCCTAACAATTGATTCATAGTGCAACTGCGAGGTTTTCCTCCTGTTACCCCTTTCAGACCATTTACTGTCAGTTTCCATTTCAGCGCTGAATGATTTCATAGGTCCCAGTGCTTGGCCTTTGGCCTAATTTCTCTATTCAGTTCAATTCAGTTCAAATTATTTCGTAACCTCTCTTTCGCTTTTTTTTTTTCTGTCTGTCCATCTTTACTCTGCGAACGCATTAAAGTGCGGCGAGTTGTGTTTTTCGTGTATTTTGTTTGCGTTTCTAATGTTAGAGTTCTTTATTATTTCTTTTAGCTTTTATTGTACCTTGACTTTCTTTATTTATTGCTGTTTCTTTGTTATTTCTTTTTAACTCATATCGTTCCTTGATTTTCTTTATTTATTGCTGATGGCGTTCCTCTGGTTTCGTTTGATGTCGCAGAGTTTGGATTTTGTATAAATTTTATATAGACGGGATTCCATTTTGTTTAGACTTATATTGTTGGGTGCTTATTGTTTTATTCCTTCCATATGTTTGATATGATTTTATGCTACATCGGCAATTTTTTATGTTTATTTTTCTTTGTTGTCACTCTGTTCTATTGCCTGTGGTTGGGCTTGGAGTAACTGTGTTCTTTGATTTCCCTTTGTTTTAGGGCACTTGTTTTTTTTTTTTTGATATTTTAAAGTTTTAACTTTCTCTTGGAATCTCTAGAATATCTTTTTAGTTTTGATACTTAAGCATGGAGTCGATTCGTAGTCATTCTCTTCCAACTTAACCACTGTCTTTCCCTTCAGTCTTTGAAGTGTGGTTCGTTCCTTTATTGAGAGAACGTTTTCCCTTCTTTTGTGTGTGCACTATTCCCTCCGTTTAGCTTTTCTTCAGACGTCCTTTGTCTTTGCTTATTAGTAATTGACACAGCTTTTGCGCCGCTGGTTTTTAGCACATTTAATGCAATGTGTCCTTTGTCCGTTCTAGCTCCGAAGCAAATAGATTCGAGATGTATAATTGATACTATGATCTCTCTCTCTCTCTCTCTCTCTCTCTCTCTCTCTCGTCTGTAATATCAATATCAAGACGTATGGTAATCGACTACTTGCTCACAGTAATTAACTTATTTACCTCTTCGCGGATTCTATTATGTAATAAAGACCCTTTATGGCGGATTAATTCAATATTTGAGCTTTCAGTTTTCTCTTGCCCGATTTTCCTTTGAATTGCGAATGAATGAATGGGGCCATGAGCGTTATTGCTCATAATGTGCTTGCTGCCTGGTTGCCTGAGCTGGACCGAACAGTTGTTCGCCTTTCCCAGGGAAGACTAAATACGTTTGATCTGATTGTTTGTAACCCAATTCTCCTTTGTTGCTCTTGAGTGCCCTCTCGGTAATGCCACTTATTACGGATGGAAGTAAGGGGAAATTATCATTACGTGGCTGTCTCCTAGGATTATGGTAATACCCGTCCTCCTTATTAAGCCGTAATTACCATACTTTGTCGCCCAAGGTGGAGGTCTCGAGTAAGACGGGCATAATTTTCATGTCCCTTTGATCCACTCGCTTTGATTTTAACCCAGAACCGGAATTAGCCTGGGACGCATTTTCCACTCTGTTTGTTTCCTTACGGTGTCCAGATCTCCTCTGCTGAAGACAGTCTGTTTTTATTTTTTTTAGAAAATCATATCGAGTATGATGACCAAGATGGCGACGATGAGGCGATGCTTTATTTTCGAGAGACGAATGAGTGAAAAAATATGAAGAAATTGACTTTTATTTTTTTTATTTAGCCGGAAAATTAATTCGGAATTTTAAATATCCTTAATTGTTCCTTTACTCAAAGGCTGCATTTTAAAATGTTAAAATTGTAATTAACAGAAGTAGAAATGATTTATTTTGGTCCTAAGATCGGTCACGGGTCAAAGATTAATCCATGAAATTTCGATGAACAATTTCCGTATGGGTTTTGTTAACGGTAGTCGTGGACGGTGGCCATTGTTATATAAAGAACAATCCTTTCAGAATTTGATAAGCTCCTAATCCGGATCCGAATCCAAATTCGAATCCGAATCTTGACAGTGGCAGGAACCTCCACCGTCGGAAAGGTAGGAACATATTCTGTAATGTTTTTTTCTATTTTTTCATACGGGTGAAATATGTCTTTTATATTCTGTATTTTCGAGACCATTTCATACTCATGCGCTGACAGTTATTTTCGCCTTACAACTGATAGATAATTTGGTTTTTGAATTTGGTATTTTGTTATATAAAATTTGAAACCGCGTCTTCGCATCGACAAGGATATGAACGGGATATTTATCCTTCTCTTTTCATTGATATGGTTTTGAATTCGATATTTTATGTTACTTTTTTTTAGAAAGTTTCCCTCAAGTTTGTCTTATTTAGTTTTAGAAGTTATTTAAAGAACTTCTTTTGGTGCCTTTCTTCCCCTAGACTCTCTCGTATTTATTTTGTACACAAAATGGGCTTGTGACATTTACATCCGCCTGGCTCTCCTAATGGAATACCCCTCCACTCTCTCTCTCTCTCTCTCTCTCTCTCTCTCTCTCTCACCACGGCTTTCCTCTTCCCGTCCGGCCTCATCTGTCATTTTCCACTTCTTCCAAACACCGTAAATATTGGCGTGCAAAGATTTTTCATTTGCTGATAAAAGAGTTACCCCTCTTTTCACTTCTCCCTTCGCCGAAGAGCCGTCCTCTTTGGCTTATTGTTTGTATTTCTTTCCAGTTTTCCATGCAGCAGTTGTTATTACCTAAATTGTTGCTGGTTATTCCTTGTTTATTTTCTCTTTGTCACAAAAGAATCTATCGCAGTTTTAGGACGATCTCGGTGGAAATTGAAATGTGTCATGATTTTTTTTATTTTCTTTTTTCTTCCTCTTCGAAGAATTGTGGGAAGTGGATGTGTTCGTGTGGAAAATAGAGGCAGCTTTACTGCATGTAACTGAGGACTTTTGATCGCATTTTCTTTTTATTTAGTTTTTTGGAATTATGTACTGATTTTCTGCTGATGAATTGGACACAAGGAAAGAGTGAGTAGGGGATGGGAGGTGGGGTGTGTGGAAGGATACGATAGTGCCTAATTTCAAGTTTGATTATATTACTCATGTTATTCTTATAGTTTTAATTATTGTCTTGATCTTGAACTTGAATATCTTAGGAGATTAATTGAAAGCTTCAAAGAGAAGGTTACCGATGGGTTGTCTCACCCTCATCCAATAGTGGGGGGATGGAGGGAACGAGAAACATTTTGATTTCCTGTTAATAAAAAATCACCAGCATCAAGTAAGAGGCTGAAATTTGCTTTTTATGTTGCTACACAAATAGAATTGAAGTCAGTATCCACTGATAAAACTCAGTTGATTTTTATATTGGTGCTGCAGTTGAGAAGGAAAACTTTATATCAGCCAGTGACCTGTTTTCTTGTGGATGTTATTAGTATTGATAATGATATTAATAAAAACCAGTTTTATTGTTAATGTTGTTAGAAAAACGAATTTTTTCGTTTTCACATCAGGCACGTTATCAAAATTATAAACAAAAAGGCCTTATTGGAAAATGAGAATCTTTGGGTACATTATTTCACTTGGCATTTCTTCAAGCTTATAGAGCATAGATTTTATATTACATCTGAACAAATAGTTATCTAACTCAGATTTATGCTTGTAATTAATGCGGTTTTTAGTTAAATTTCATACCTTACTTCATTGTGGAGCCAAGCTGTTGGCACTGTCCCTTTCATATAGTGGATCTCTTTGTGAGTTCGTGTAGCAAGCTTGGTTTCTTTTATCATCAAAGATATTGCTTCACTGATACATCAGTACCTATTTGTTTTTGGATGAATGACCTTTCCTTTTCTTTTAATGTTTACTTATGCTAATATTCTCTTTCACAAAAGATATAGCAGTATTTCGATCGGATACTCATTCGTCAAACCAAATTTTCTTTCATGTGCTACGTACTTTGTTTTAATGTGCTAGCTACACATAGCAAGAACAAATTAATGAAACATCTTCAGGTCATTTTGATTATGTCGATGTTCATAGTATTTAACGTAAGTATTTAACGTAGAAGGAAAATTTCCATTAAAAACAACAACGTTCATACGTGATCTTTGAGGAATTTAAACTGTGGGAAATTCATCTTTTAAAGTTTTACAAAAAAACAGCAAGAAACAGAACTACGGCTACCAGAATTTCATGTATAAATTTCAAGCACAGATGGAGTGTTCATTAAAGCTTAGGAAAATAAACAAGAGCTATAAGATATAAGAATAGTTATCGTTATATATAGAATTCGGAATTCTAGATATAAAATTCAAATGCAGAAGGAATGTTTCCCATGAAGCTCTTAAGAAAAACAAGAAACAGAATCACATAAATCGGAATTTCATGTATGAATTTTAAACAAAAGGAGGGAAGTTTTCCTTAAAGCTCATGAAAATAAACAAGAAGTATAAGTGCTGTTATCGAAATTTCATATATGCTATTTAAAGGCAGCGGAAAGTTTTCCTTAGAGCTCTTGAAGCAGCACAAATACTACTTTTAGAATTTCATGTATAAGACTTACAGCAAACGCGATAGGAAGGTTTTCCTTTAAGTTCGTGAGACAGGAAACACAAATAATGCAATCAGAATTTCATGTATAAGATTGGAACGCGGGAGGAAATTTTTCCTTAACGCTCACGAGAATAAACAAGAAACGTAATTACTGCCATTGGAATTTCATGATCTCTTTCTATTTTCCAGGCAGCCAACATACTGCAAATTGCGTAAAGAAATAATTGGTTTTTCTCTGTAGCGTTCTTCCAATATAGTTAGCCTCTATCGTGCATTAAGGAAAACAGAAATAGATTTCCCTTCCCTTTTCAAGCATGGGTGGCATTTAGAAGAGGAGAGGTTGGAGCGAGCACGGTGATCACGAGAACAAGATATTGGGAGGTTTAATAAAAAAAGAAATGGGTCGTGGGACAATTATGTATGTAGAGTTTTTCTGTATTTTGAGGTCGAGCTGTAAGATACGTTGATTTGAAATTCAGCTTGCTTAGATATTTTAACAATTGCTAATTCAGCTTGGATATTTTAAAAATTGTTAATTCAACTTGAATATTTAAAAAAATCGTTAATTCAACTTGCCGAGACATTTTGATAACTGTTATCCATAGAAGATGAAAAGATAACCTTTATTAATACTATTTATATGGTTTTGAAGAAAACGGACTGTAATGTGCTTCACATAATCGTCGATCTCATTGTGTGTTTTGTTGCAGAATTAGGTTTCTTCCGAGTTCTGTGGGTGGACGGAACTTAAGCTTCTGTTTTCTTACTTTGGAAATTTCACTTCCGGGGTAGAACTTTACTATAGTAGACTTACGCCATGTTTAATTCACAACTGGCGATTTTACTGTTTAACTTATATTATTTGGTTGTTTTCAGATGATAGACTATTAACAAATACAGTTACAAAAACATACTTTAAACCTATATAACTCCATAACCGGATATATATATATATATATATATATATATATATATATATATATATATATATATATATATATATATATATATATATATATACGAATTCACAAATTAGGGCTGTCGATAAAAAATCGTCCTTCACAAAAAGAAGTAATAAATGAAGCTTTTTTAAAAACTAATTTGGTAGTTGCGGGCAAACACTGTGACAATACATAGTTTTAATATTGTAGACATGTCTAGTATCACTGAAAACACCCTGTGAGGAAAAAGTTGTCGATGACGTCACATAACATATAGTAAACAAAAGGAAAATAAAAAAATACTGGTGGAACGTGAATTTTAGCTTTGCAGAACTCGCGTATACCTACATTAACAGAGGCAAACGCCTGCACCCTAATTAAACTTGCTGCTGAATATAACGACAGATCATCTGTCACGAAACCTGAAATTCGGAGACTCGGTCGAATTGAAGGATGTTGCCTCATCCAACCGTGAAACTTCTTCGCTCAAAAGAAACAGAAACGGCTGAGTTACCCTCTGTTTCTGGTAGAAGTCGTGGTAAGGTAATGGGGTCATTTAAATGCAGTTGTTGCCCCACTGCAAAAATCCTCGATGACTTTAGATTACTTGTGTTTCGTCAGTTAGTGATGCAACTGTGGAAAGGAGATGAAATGAATTAGCTCTGCAACGTATAAAGAGGTAGATGATTTGATGAATTCACCTCGTTGGGCAGACGGTGGAGCTTTTAAAGTGTGCACTATAATAGTTCGTTTCCCTTGTTAACTTTGAATATTCAGGAATGGCACATCAGCGTTCCAGGGTTATATGCCCGTCTCTCAGACGAGACAACAAAGGCATAACTAACTGCTAAACCTTTGGAATTACTCCCCAGATTAAATCTTCAGTGCTGAGTGGCGAATTTCAAAAAAAAAAAAAAGGTTCTCTTGAATGATATGCATTCATGTTTTCCTCATGTAACCCTTTCATCATATCCTTTTCACTTATCTTACCTGAAAGCATATACCGAAGAGTTGTTGAAATTTGTTTTAGAAAGAGACATTTACTGATATTTACTGAATTTAGTTTAAAGGTTATTTGATTCTCCACACTGTCATATACATTTTATACACATACGTATATAAATATATATGTATATTTAATATATAATATATATATACATATACATATAACACATACATACATACATACATACATACATACATACATACAGTATACACGAGTCATAGTGACCATTCCATTTATGATTATTTTTCAGTAGATCAGATTACAGAAAATAGGCTAAACACAGTTCACCAGGGTTCAAAATACCTAGTGTGAAGTTACTAGTTGAACACAGACCGTCAGACGATGACCAAGCAATAATGGGCGATACTAGAATGTATCGTAATAGCAAGCTTTCATAAGTTAATGTGAATCGGTTTCTCCTTTCCAGAGCAATTTTGTTGGAAGTTCCTTGAGCTGAAAAGGCCAACACACACACACACACACACACACACACACACACACACACACACACACACACACACACACACACACACACACACACACACACCCCGTACCCGTACCAGGACTCCCATATATTTTGAGAGAGCCGTTAATGCAAGTATGTTTTGTGAGAGAAGACCCTTTATTTCAGGAAGTGCTTCATTTCATTTGTTATGCCAGGTAGATTAAGTTCGTGCGTGAAAACGGACGAATGGTCCTCATTAAGCGAGAACTGCATTTGGATGTGATGCATTCATCTCTGTCTTTTTGCTCTGTCTTTCAGTGCATTTTCCGGATGCTCTATTGGTTTATATGCGTTGCTAACTGGATTCTCGTTTCAATTTTGGGCCTGTTTGCTCTTTCATCACATTATGCCGTGGAGTCACTCCCGCAGATAACAAGGTATCTTCAGTTATTTGTTCTCTCGGAAGCAGGAAGACATAACGACAGAGAGAGAGAGAGAGAGAGAGAGAGAGAGAGAGAGAGAGAGAGAGAGAGAGAGCTCAAGCAAATGGTAAAAGCTTACATGGAACACTGTTCCCTTTTCTGATTTTACCAACGTCATGCATTTGTTTTTAATTACTATTGTTACGCGAATCTAAATATAATGTAAGGTAAACTAATCTTATGCACGCACACGAAAATGTAAATAGAAATTGTTCAGCTTTTGATGTTGTTCGTTCAACTTTTGATGTGGTTCCAACTTATCGTAATTATAAGCAGAGCATTATACTAAAAAAAATATCTTGAGCTCATTTGTAAGGTGTTCCTTATATTACCCACAGGAACAACATGAATTTAGGTGGGATGTCTTTTTATTTGATGACATTCAACGTTATGTTCATCAAGCTACATATCTGTAAGCTTGTAAAGGTGAAAGAATGCTCTTCCTTGAGTTTTCCGTAGAAGATTTATCTGGCTTAAAACTGTTTTCGTGCCTGGGACACTGTTGACATTGATTTTGCTCTAGGTTGAAGCCCAGGCGTTGCTTTATTTTTTTATGAATTATCGCAGATGCTCTGCGGTATGGCTTGGCTTTGGAATTCTAATCCAGTTTACTACGTACATTTATGTAGTGGCGCTATGTCATTGCAGGTTAACGTTTCTCAACGTCATATCTTTCCTTGGTGTTAGAATTTAGCGATGCACTGTCCTTTTCACGGCTGCCTCCACAAGTTCCTGTTTGTCATCAGTTAGGAAAGTCAGGCTGTCACTGTGATGAACTCATTTCATGGACTTTCGGTTGATTCATCACCTGACGCGTAGAAATGCGCACTCTGAGAATTAAGGAGGAAATTTTGTGAAGACATGGCTTCATTTGTTACGTCCTTTGCGGCGTCCATTCGGCCCCTAGCCGCAACCACTTTCATTCATTTTACTGTACCTCCGTTCATATTCTCATTCTTCCATCTTACTTTCCACCATCTCATAACAATTGATTTATAGTGCTATTGCAGGTTTTCCTCCTGTTACACCTTTCAGACCTTTTTACTGTCAATTTCCGTTTCAGCGCTGAATGACCTCATTGGTCCCAGTGCATAGCCTTTGGCCTAAATTGTATATTCTATCCTATTCTGTTTGTTAGTCCAACTTCATTGTTCCGCTTAGAGAAAGTAGCGAAATCTGCGTTAGTATTTTGTTTCTTTTTTTACCTATATATTTTGTCTCTTATTGATAACAATCAGAGTGCTTCAATGTGTTTAAATGAAATTAAATGTAATATATATTTTTTGTTACAAGGGGAACTGTATGTATTATTAAGGAATCTAAGAACATCAAAAGAATAGGTTAATGTATTTTTCAAAGGTAATTAGATCACCAGACTTTTTCTTTCAAACGTTTTGTCCCCTTCATTTTGTTACTGATCATGTGAAACAAATCCAGCTGAATATTGTAGAAAAGAAACTTTGCATCCTTTCTTTTTGCGTTTTTTAGTTGAAAGTCGCTGTAGTTAGAGGCACGTTTCTTCAAGCCGTGGGATCAAGCAGAAGTGAACGGAGGCTGCAGGGAGGAAGGGAAGTAATCTTGCAGCTTGACCTTGCACAGATATGAAATAACAATTTTTAAAAAGAATTATGAATTATCTGATAGGAATCAGTAAAAATAAAAACTTTTTCAATGTCTGGTAGGTGACCTTGCAGAGATATAAAGTAATAATTTTATTGGTAGGTGACCTTGCAGAGATATAAAATAATAATTTTATTGGTAGGTGACCGTGCAGAGATATAAACTAATAATTTTTGAAAAAGGCATAATGAATTTTCTGATAGGATCAGTAAAAAAGAATGTTTCTTCAAAGTCTGGTAGGTAACCTTGCAGAGATGTAAAATAATAATTTTATTGGTAGGTGACCTTGCAGAGATATAAACTAATAATTTTTGAAAAAGGCATAATGAATTTTCTGATAAGATCAGTAAAAAAGAATGTTTCTTCGAAGTCTGGTAGGTAACCTTGCAGAGATGTAAAATAATAATTTTATTGGTAGGTGACCTTGCAGAGATGTAAAATAATAATTTTATTGGTAGGTGACCTTGCAGAGATATAAAATAATAATTTTTGAAAAAAGCATTATGAGTCTTCTTATAGGAGTCAATAAAAAAAATTCTTCTTCAATGTCTGGTAGGTGACCTTGCAGAGATATAAAATAATAATTTTTGAAAAAGGCATTATGAATTTTCTGATAGGATCAACAAAAAAGAATGCATCTTCAATTTCTGGTAGGTGACCTTAGATAATAATTTTTTGAAAAAAGCATTGTGGATTTTCTGATAAGATCAGTAAAAAAAAGAGATGTAAAATAATAATTTTTGAAAAAAGCGTTATGAATTTTTTGACCGGATCAACAAAAAAGAATGTATCTTCAAATTCTGGAAGGTGGCAGGTCACAAAGTAAGATTTTCAAGTTAGAATGGAGTTTTTAATGGATAGGTCCGAGTCATATGTCTGTCTCCTCCGAATTATCTTTTCTGGAGCTTAAGGTGTTTGAAATTTGATTATCACTTCATGTTTTATTTGATGTTGAAGTTTTTTTTCGCCACTTTTAAAAAAAAGTCCTTAGGTTGTATCAGTTAGGTACACCATTCGCTTATCTGTCAGTCATGCATCTTTCTCGTTTATCATCTCTCTCTCTCTCTCTCTCTCTCTCTCTCTCTCTCTCTCTCTCTCTCTCTCTCTCTCTCTCTTTTCATTCCATTACCTGTCAGTCATGCCTCTTCCTCGTTTGCTATTTCTCTCTCTCTCCCCCTCTTCATTCCATTACCTGTCAGTCATGCCTCTTCCTCGTTTGCCATTTATCTCTCTCTCTCTCTCTCTCTCTCTCTCTCTCTCTCTCTCTCTCTCTCTCTCTCTTTCCATTCCATTACTTGCCAGTCATGCCTCTCTCTCTCTCTCTCTCTCTCTCTCTCTCTCTCTCTCTCTCTCTCTCTCTCTCTCTCTCTCTCTCTCTCTCTCCCATTCTATTCCATCACCTGCCAGTCACGTCTCTCTCTCTCTCTCTCTCTTTCTCTCCATTCTATTACTTGTCAGTCATGCCTCTCTCTCTCTCTCTCTCTCTCTCTCTCTCTCTCTCTCTCTCTCTCTCTCTCTCTCTCTCCATTCTATTCCATTATTTGCCAGTCATCTCTCTCTCTCTCTCTCTCTCTCTCTCTCTCTCTCTCTCTCTCTCTCTCTCTCTCTCTCTCTTCCATCGCTGCTTATCCTCTCCACCGTCGTCTACAGCGGTCATTACCATTAATCGGCGGTTCTGTCGCCCGCAGCCATTATCAACATTTCCTTTGGTCATTATTAGTAGATTTCAACCGCAGTTATCGTTGAACCGCCGTCCGTCGAATCAGGCCGAATGCGTCGACGTTAATGCGTTTCCTTCGTTATGGGGATGACGTTTATCGTGCTGCCTCTTCTTGTTTCTTGTTTGGTTGTTTAGTTTTCCTTCTTTTTTTTTTGTATATTCGTATGTATTTCAAACGCTCTTTTGAAGAGTGTTATTATTATTATTATTATTATTATTATTATTATTATTATTATTATTATTATTATTATTATTATTCTCTCCTACAGGTATTATTATTATTATTATTATTATTATTATTATTATTATTATTATTATTATTATTATTATTCCATTGCCTTGAAATACCGTAAGATCACTATGACACTTACTGATACATATATCACTTTAATAAATGATGGGCCGAAAAGTATTTATTATATGTCCGCGTGTGTCGAGTTTGGTATCCATATTTAATTCCAGTGTATTAGAGTCGCACTGTTGTAGATAAATCATTAACGAATGTAAATTGAGCAGTACCCTGTTAATCATCATTAGTAATAATGATGCTTTTATATTTACCGTTTATTAATCCTGTTTCTCCGTGAATAATATCAAATCAGCAAAGAGCATTGGATTTTGCTTGTTAACGTGAATATGAAGCGCTTGAACTTTGGTCTCTACTCTCTCTCTCTCTCTCTCTCTCTCTCTGGACTTATGGTACAGTGCACGTGGCTGTGTGTGGTAGCGTCCTCGCCTCAGTCGAGTGGGTATGCGTTCGATCCCTAAACCGAATTGTGTCCTGAAAAATTCATTCCAAATTTACTTACGTAAGCAGTGAAGTTTATATGCTTGTTATTCGGATTTTGTGAGCTGCACATTGGAGAGAGAGAGAGAGAGAGAGAGAGAGAGAGAGAGAGAGAGAGAGAGAGAGACGTCATCAGTGCTCCGTGAAAATTGCATGCTATCAAAAAATCAAGGAAGTGGGCGACTTCGATAAGGGAAATAAAGCCCTTTTGTGTTTTCAAAATATATTAAAAAAGCTGAAATTATCTACAATTTAATCTGGTGTCACCTTGAGGTGGTTACTGTATAGTAAAATGAAAGGAGGAATGTTACATATGTTAAAAGAAAACATTAAGGAAATATAATAACCATCTTTTGCCATTATTAAACTCCCAATCTAAAAACAACTATTATTCAGCGACCTAACTGTTATGTCAGGGTAAGCTGCTTGGCTTTTACAAAAGGTAATCCTATCCCCCCCACGGGACGAACTGTTCGTAAAATTCTCTCTCTCTCTCTCTCTCTCTCTCTCTCTCTCTCTCTCTCTCTCTCTCTCTCTCTCATCTTATGAAAAACGCGCTTTAAACGACTGATTCAAGGAACGTCTACTGTGAGGTACGGTCGCGTTGATTAATGTTTAATCAAGGAATGACGATTTTATCTAGAAATTCAGTTGTTTGTTAGGGTTGCGTCGATTGATGCGTAGCGTAATTTAACGACTCCGTATTATCATCGTCGGCACAGCAAGGCAGTGTTAAAGAAACGCTGCCATATTTGCTGGATTTCTTCTTCGCCTTCTTCTTCTCCTTGTTCTTATTCTTCTCATCCTCCTTCTTCTTCTTCTTCTTATTTTTTTTTTCAGAGAAGCAAAAAAAAGAAAAAAAACAGTTTCGAAAAGAAGCAAGAGATTCGTGGCTTTTCGTGTTCCCGTTCGTCTTTTTTTCCGGCGAAGTGCGCCGCAGTTCTTTCGTGGGTACCCCCAAAAAACATTAGGCCATCGTTACCTGGATCGGACGATGCATAATGGGAGAGATTATACAAAAAAGAAGAAGCAGTGGCTTCCCATATTCGTTGTCTAGGGCTAATGGAGTCGCGGCGGTGGAAGAAGACTCCGTTTTACTTTCCCTCCCCCCATTTATTTCTGTTTTTTTTTTTATTTTATTTCCATCGGTATAAAGGTTATTCGGTTTCGTTTAGATAGGTATTTTATGATTATATGGCTGGTTATATTATTTTCTGTATGTCGTTTCTTTTTTGAAATGTCCGTGAGTGCCAGATTGACTGGATTCTAGTGAATTTGTTGGTCTCTTAACGTTGTTTATAATTTTGAAACCTCAGATTTTATGCGCTTGGTCATTTTTCATGATGCCTGTGTTGTAATAATAATAATAATAATAATAATAATAATAACAACAACTAACAGATGCTCGCTATCGCTCGCATTTGCTAGTTCACATAGCGGGAGGAGGGGAAGGGGAGAGGAAGGGGAGGGGAGGGGAGGGACACACACACACACAACACATGCAGAAAAGCAGCCAAGGAAGTTAATAATAATAATAATAATAATAATAATAATAATAATAATAATAATAATAATAATAATTAAAGTTACGCCGTTACCAGCGAATCAAAATTGAACTGTTTTGTGACTAAAAAATTCGATAATTTTGTAAAAGAAAAAATTAAAGTTTTATGTAAAACAAAATTCAAGTATAGGTGTAAAAAAAAAATATGAAGTATTTTGTACCCATTATGAAATCATTTTCGCAGAGAAATCGCTAGCGTATCATCAGTGGAGGAAAAGAACAGCAGGAAAACAGTTGCTGAAAGGAAAAAAAAAAGTTTTGGTACCGTTCTTTTCAGCTAAAACAAACTAATTTAGTTCCGTGAGAAAAGTCTCGGTAAATGTCTTGATTCCAGCTCGTATTAGGCAGTGTGAAGGGATTTCTAGCTGTTATTACGCTCTCTCTCTCTCTCTCTCTCTCTCTCTGTATGGCAATGGGGATTTTGTAGTGTTTAAAAATATTTATATGCTTTGTATTGTAAGGTTCGGACTTAGTTTGAGTTTCTAATGTTTTATATGTGAGAGTTTTGACTTTGTGATGTTTTATATGTGAGTTTGAGTTTGTGATGTTTTATATGTTAGAGTTTGAGTTTATGATGTTTTATATGTGAGGGTTTGAGTTTGTGATGTTTTATATGTGAGAGTTTGAGTTTGTGATGTTTAATATGTGAGGATTTTCCTTGATGCTTGTGTGTGTTGTATTTTCAGGAATGTATGCAATGACTAAGTACCTTTAGAATTAATGATAAATTCTTCCCCTCATAACAAATTATACAGTAGCAAACATTTTACCCCTGGCTTCGATACATACGCTCATTTGTGATTCTACTTTGTAATAGCAAATAACCCCCTTATTATTCTTGTTTATCAAACATTAAGCTGTTTTGTTTTCAATAGGGTCTCGTCTTTGAAGTCGAAACAATGGCGATCCAATAACATATCATTAACATATCACTATTAAAATGAATGAAGAGCTTCGGCAAGGCCGGAAACTCGTTTCGGTACTGGCGGATTCGTGATAATGTAAGTCAGGAAAAGCCCACTTAGTTTGATAGCCCCGGAGGAATTTAATTAGTGTCGTCTTATCAAGTTTTCGGGGATAATGCCCACGCTAACTGCTCTTGCGTGACGACATTCACAATATCAAGCGCTCTTATGGCACGGCGCTATGCCTAACGACATTGCAAGGCTCCCCCCAAAAGCAGGCGGCTGTAGTTTGGGAAATTTTCATACATGCCTTTTCCCGGCCTCTGGTTTGCTTCTTTAGAGGCCTGCTTGCGTCATGCTCTCATCTCTGAAATAGTGTTTACAAGTGAGCTTTTCAGTCGAGAAACATGCTAAGTGCCATTTTTAAAATATAATTAAATTAAAAATACTTTGGGCCAGGATGGCGCTTGGCATGTTTCTCGACTGAAAGGCTCAAATCTCCTTTGAGAGTGGTTTCTCTACGATTCAGAATTAAAGGGGAAGTCTGTAAAGAGCAGATTAATTTTATCCTAAAAACAGGCTTTTGCTGAAGTGCTGTGTGAGGTTATTGTCAAAGGTCGCTGATAGGCTAGATTGTATGCCTTGAATAAAGTCTTGCAGTATTTATTTATTCAGTTTTAGACTTTCATATGTGTGCTTTGTGCGCTTTAGCTTAACTTTGAATGCGTGCAGGCTTGCTTTTGTGTTTAATTTTGATATATAGCTTTGACTTATGTCTTTTATTACCTTTTTTTCAGGATTACAAAATTGATTGGCATTTCTGTGGCAATAAGTTTTTTCGCCAAATATACGCTTTTTTTTTTAAATATGTGTAAACGTCTCAGGTCAGCATTGGTTTGTAATCTTGTATAACAGTTTGCGTTTATGTTTAACGTAGATATATATTATGTGCATATTTTTTTTCTATTTGTTTATTAACTCAGAAATAAATGGAAAATCATTGAAAATTTTATCGTAAATATAATGTTTTTTTCAAAGCGGATAATGAAATACTCGTTTGTGAAATGATTCAAAAAATCTGATTTTCTGTTTTCAAGGGCAGACAGAGTTTTTGTAATGGTTTGAACGTCTAGGAATAATATTTATTTTTAGGTTAATACTATTTATCGTTTAGTAAAGTTGCTTTGTTAGTTCGTATGCGAAATCAATGGTTGGTGTCTTGAGTGTGTTAATAATAAGCCATGGGATGCTGTATAACTGGCATACTGCCAGAACGTAAATCACAGAAGTTATTCAAATTCATTATTCATCGGACATAGCAGGGTTGGTGATTTTTTTTATTAAAAAAAAAAATCCGAATTTTTTTATTTAAATCAGATTTTTTAAATTTAAATAAGATGTTTTTGATTTTTTTTATTAATCAGCATAAAAGTACTGTAATTGAAAGCTATATATATATATATATATATATATATATATATATATATATATATATATATATATATATATATATATATTCTATACATTAGTTTAAAACACATTTTGGAGTTTTTTACGGAATGTTGCATCATCTCTCACTTTGTTACAAAGTGTTTGAACCCATCAAGCAGCCCAGTAGCCATTGGACAGGATTGCATCATCTCTCTGTCCTGTTCCCGTATATATCATGTTAGGACTATGTAGTAGTTTGGGTGTTAATTTTTTTTGTTATACTGTATTGTAAAAGGAAGTGCTTTACTGTTCTACTCCTCAGAAACAAGTACAGTTCTTTGCAAGTAAAACCCTTCGATTTAATGGACTGTGGAATTTTTTTTGTATTGTAAAAGAAAGTTTTTAGTGTTCTGTTCTTCAGAAATATATCAAGTAGGTGTAATTATGTGTTTGTTTTCACATTTTTCCTTTAAATTCTATGTTAGTTGGGGCAGAATTAAATATTGATTTAAATCAATGCTTTTTTTTTTAAATCATTTTATTTAAATCTTGATTTAAATCGCTGATTAAAATCATCATGATTTAAATCGGCCAACCCTGGGACATAGTAAAGAATTTGGCAGATTTTCACAAAAGTTAATCAGAATCATTATTCATTTTATTTGGTAGTTTTTAGTACCGGCATGAGGTATATATTTGGTTTTTCAATTATGGGGACATTTCAAGTATGCTGAGTGGACACTTCAAGTATGCGGAAAGACAACATAGCATAGCATTTGACCACCAAGGAAGATAATACGACCATCCCCTAGAAACTCGAAGTCCGCAGAATATCTGGGAACGAGGCATATGGTACAATATGGCCGAGTATGGAGTATGTAGAAGGGCCTATAGAAGCATCGATTGTCGACCTCAATATCAGTGCAGGATACGCGAGAAAGGCGGTTTAACGAGTGTTCTATGCATGAGGAAGACGAGATAAGCGCCGAGTCAGCTGTGAAACTTTCGTCCTAAATTGTATTTTGAGAATTTGATAAGGCCTCTATATTTTTCTTTTTTTTTGGGGGGGGGACTGTTCCCTCTTCTGGAGGATGGGGGAATCAGATCCTTGAGGGATGTTTTCGAGGCCTAGCTGCTTAATGAGATCCTTTGGACGAGACGCTAGCAATGTTTGCGTATCCAGTGTAACATTTTCAAATGTTCGTGGTGTAAGAATCATACCGTTGGCTTCTAAAATTGTGCAGTGTGAAGGAGACAGCATGCGAACAGTATTCCAAAAAGAAAAAGGAGATCCAGAAGTGTAGAAAAGTGGGAATGATTAGATAGTTTAGAAAAGAATTGACGCTGGCATAGTTGATCGTCCATAGGCCCAACCAAAGCCATAATGGGTACTTGACAGAAATATTTGAAACGCATCGTGCTAAATGGACCAGTTGGTAAACGTTAGAGGCTTGAGATAATAAATACTGATTTTGATAGTAAAAGATTCTATTTGTGTCAGAGGACTCGTAGTTAGTAAGTAGTGTTTAGGCGCTCTTAGCCGTATAAGCAATGTTCTTAACACCAGTATTCATGCAGTGCCCTTCCACAGTTTCGGGCATGGGTTCACTTGAGTGAGGGTACCGCTGTCCTGAGATGCTCTTCATTACTCGTTCATTTTGGTCGGTGGTTTCTAATTATTTTTTATTGTTAATGTCGTCCGGTTTGTCTTCGTAAAGTATGCTCTTTGTATCGTCTGGAGATTGTTTGATTTCTCCTTTTCTATAAAACCTTTCAAATCAGTGGCCTGTTTGATCATTCTATAATAATAATAATAATAATGATAATAATAATAATTGTTAGTTTGTCGGCGTGTATCGAAGATGCGACGCCAGTTTTAAAAAATAATCCGCCAGTCGATAATAATAATAATAATAATAATAATAATAATAATAATAATAATAATAATAATAATAATAATAATAATAGTAACAACAACAACTGTCAGTTTGTCGACGGTCATCGAAGATGCGACGCCAATTTACAAAATATAATCCGTGAGTATGTAATAATAATAATAATAATAATAATAATAATAATAATAATAATAATAATAAATACTGTCACTTTGTCGACGGTTATCGAAGATGCGACGCCAGTTTTGAAAAATAATCCGTCAGTCAATAATAATAATAATAATAATAATAATAATAATAATAATAATAATAATAATAATAATAATAATAACTCACTTTGTGGACGGTCATCGACGATACGACGCCAGTTTACAAAAGCTAATCCGTCAGTCTGTAATAATAATAATAATAATAATAATAATAAAGATAATAATTATTGTCAGTTTGTCGACGGTCATCGACGATGCGACGCCAGTTTACAAAAACTAATCTGTCGTCAGTCCATTATTATTATTATATAAGTCACAGCAAATCCCGTCGAATTCAACTTTTGGGACGAGGCAATCATCGTAAACGCGGAGAAATTTTCGGTACTATTATACTGTTCGCCCGTGTCTTCGAAAGTTGTCCCTTTTAATTTGGTGTGTTATGAGATACGTCGTCGCCGTTCGTTGTCCGAACGTCTTCGACGTCAGAACCTCTTTAGTTGATAACGCGCGGAGCTTTTCTCGGTCCGGAGAAGTTTCGGTGATAAAAAAAAAAAAAAAAACAGGACGCAAAAAATAAAGGAACTGATATGTTGACAAGAGAGAATTCTTTCCTCGGTATCTGGAATGGTGGGAATGGACTTAAGGTTTGGGTGCCTTTGTGACAGTGTCTGTAAAAGTGGTTATGATAAAGTGAAATAAATAAATGGATGAGAGAAGAAATCGAATATATCTCTTAATCGGGAAATGCATTTTGACAGTGTCTACAAAAATACAATAAAGTGAAATGAATAAATGGATGGGAGAAGAATTCGAAAATATCTCTTAATCGGGAAATGTATTTTGACAACGTCTACAAAAATATAATAAAGTGAAATGAATGAATTGATGGGAGAAGAAATCGAATTTATCTCTTAATCGGGAAATGTATTTTGACAACGTTTACAAAAATATAATAAAGTGAAATGAATAAATGGATGAGAGAAGAAATCGAATATATCTCTTAATCGGGAAATGTATTTTGACAATGTCTACAAAAACACAATAAAGTGAAATGTTTGAATGGATGGGAGAAGAAATCGATTGTATCTCTTAATCGGGAAATGCATTTTGACAATGTCTACAAAAACAATAAAGTGAAATGAATAAATGGATGGGAGGAGAAATCGAATATATCTCTTAATCGGGAAATGTATTTTGACAATGTGTACAAAAACACAATAAAGTGAAATGAATAAATGAATGGGAGAAGAAATCGAAAATATCTCTTAATCGGGAAATGTATTTTGACAATGTCTACAAAAGTATAATAAAGTGAAATGAATAAATAGGTGGGAGTACAAATGGAATATATCTCTTAATCGGGATATGTATTTGCGTTTTACTTAACTTGTCGGTCTCTCTCTCTCTCTCTCTCTCTCTCTCTCTCTCTCTCTCTCTCTCTCTCTCTCTCTCTCTCTCTCTCTCTCATAGCGGTTATTTTTTGTGTGAAGCATATCTGTCAATAGGGAAATGTATTTGTGTTTTACTTAGCTTACCGATCCCCTCTCTCTCTCTCTCTCTCTCTCTCTCTCTCTCTCTCTCTCATAGTGGCTATTTTGTGTGTGAAGCATATCTGTCAATCGAATTATTTGTGTTTTATTAACGAACCAGGCCCATTCCTCTCTCTCTCTCTCTCTCTCTCTCTCTCATAGTGGTTACTTTGTGTGAAGCATATCTGTCAATCGAATTATGTAAGTTTTATTAACGAACCAGGCCCATTCCTCTCTCTCTCTCTCTCTCTCTCTCTCTCTCTCTCTCTCTCTCTCTCTCTCTCTCTCTCTCTCTCTCTCACCCCTCCTCCTCCTCCTCCCCTTATTTTTTTTTAAGCCGCCTCCCTTGGAAAGCACCCCCTGAAATGTTGTCCATTTGATTCAACAATGTCAAGATATCCTCTTAAAAAAGTTTTGGGTACCAGATATGGCTACTTGGGAGAGAGGCCAATGTCTCCTCTGGGGACGATTGGGTACTTTCCCGCTCGTCTGGGAGTGAAGTGGGAAATGCTGTAGCCCTTCGATTGGTGGCAGTGTGAGATGCTGGTGCTTTCCTTGGAGGGAAGTTTGGAGTCGACTAACTGCTGGTGTTTACGCGTGTTTGTTAGCTTTTTTGCTCTCGAAATTTGTTGCTGTTGCTTGGTAATCTTCAGGTTCAAATCGAATGGTTGCGGCCTGCTTTTTAAGAGTGTGTTCTTAGGCACCCAGAATCGGTGATTCTTTTTGTGGTACTTTTTTTCCGGTGCGCTAAATTGTTTTGTGTCTCACGCATCTGTTCTTTCTCCTTTTTTTTTATATAGAGCCATTTTGGGACATTTAATATATATATATATATATATATATATATATATATATATATATATATATATGTGTGTGTGTGTGTGTGTGTGTGTGTGTGTGTGTGTCTTGACAGTCCAGTTGGTAAAAAATACCCGTCGCTGAAGTCGGAGATTGTTACTGTTAAGAGTTCAAATCTCTCGGGTGACGAATCATTTATCAATTATAATTCCCCTTCGGTGTTATTTACGAGATAGAGCGAAATGGATATTAAACGGCATTTGTAGCGTAATGTCTGTGAATACACACAAAAAAAAGTCATGGTGATGTGATAAACAAACTGGCTTCACTCTAATAGTGCCACGGAAACGGTGCCACACACTCTAAATGCGGAACGTGAATGGTTGCATATATATATATATATATATATATATATATATATACATATATATACACACATATATATATAATTATGTGTATATATATGTTTATATATATAGTATATATACTATATATGTATGTACCGGGGTCTAAGCGATGTCAGGCAGGGCAGCCGATCGAGGCTACGGCCTACCCCAACGCCAAATCAAAGTCCTTCGAAAAAGAAGGCATCGTGCTTACCCCAAATAGAAAATGGGAAAAAAGCACGTTAAAACGAAGAAGATATACTATATATGTATGTATATATATGCACATACACGCACATAAATTATATTTATATTTATACACGCACATATTTTATATATATATATATATATATATATATATATATATATATATATATATATATATATATATATATGTATATATATGTATATATACTGTACGTTGTCTCTTTCACATTACCTCTCTTATATTGCCTCTCATATTCGCCCCTTCTAGTCCCCTTTCTTAACGTTTCCTTCCGTCTCTTGAGATTTTACTTCCATCATGCCTTCTCTTCTTAACTCTAACGTTTGGTCTTATGTCCAAGGTCTTTGTCGTGGAGCCGCAGTGTTAAAATTTAGTAATCATTACAACTTTCTTATATATATTTTCCAGTACCTGTTTTGTTACTTTTGTTATCTCGCTGATATTCAGTGTGCCGTCTGTGTCACTTTATTGGCCAGTAATAGAAGTAAGAATGAATAATGCTTTGGTCCACAAAACTGGTTGCTTTTAAGGTTTTCATTAATTAACTTAGAGATTAGGTCCACAAGGTTAAATAATCTTTTCCTTTTTTAACGTAAAGGTTCTAATAGAGGATGGCGAACAGTATGCGATTTTCCTCTATTTGTCTCCCACTGTTAGTGCGAAGTTTATGTTCTCTGTAAAAGACAACTATTGAGACGGCTTTGTCTGTCCGTCCGCCCTCAGATCTTAAAAACTACTGAGGCTAGAGGGCTGCAAATTGGTATGTCGATCATCCACCCTCCAATCATCAAACATAGCAAATTGCAGCCCTCTAGACTCAGTGGTTTTTATTTTATTTAAGGTTAAGGTTAGCCATGATCGTGCGTCTGGCACCGCTAAAGGTGCCAGCCGCCGGCGCATCTTCGCTTGACCACATCTGGGGAGGAACTGAGCGCTGCCCGGTCGTTGCTGAGAGTTTCATACTGCAGCACATCGAGAGTTTCATGCAGCATTATGCGCTGTACAAGAAGTTAAGTATACCTTAGTTTAACCAGACCACTCAGCTGATTAACGGCTCTCCTAGTAGACTTATTTTACGTGGCTAAGAACCAATTGGTTACCTAGCAACGGGACCTACAGCTTATTGTGGAATCCGAACCACATTATAGCAAGAAATGAATTTCTATCACCAGAAATAAATTCCTCATTAGCCGGTCGGAGAATCGAACTCGGGCCTAGCGAGTGCTAGCCGACAACTCTACTGACTCTCCCAACGAGGAGCTTATACGCTAGAAAACTCGATTTAGCCAAAGAAACTTCGGCGCATCTTTTACTTGTTTTTATTGCTCTCATTCAGGGAAGTCCATTGTTAGTGACTTGTATTATCATCGAATCATTCCATAATCTCTGAAGATTTATGGAAGCCGAGCGATGTTTTGTTTTACATTTATTCTTCTTGTTATTGCTCAGAAAGCGCGTATCGCAGTCTTGATTAATGTCCTTATTTCTTTACCATTTCTGGTTTTTGTGGTAATTCAAGATTGATGCGGCTTTAAGGCATACGGTTTTCTTTTTGTTCACCTTTCTTTGAGGGCTTCTAATGGTCTGTTCAGGAAGTTGAGTGGAAGGTCATCTCTCATGACTTCATGTTGTGGCATTTACCGTAGATAGATTGTGTACTTTTAGTTTTATATTTTTTTCATATAGATATTTCGCTGTGGTCGTCGACTAGAGCTAAGAATTTCGTCGACTAGAATTTGTGTGTTTCGAGCTCACAGTTTCATTGCCATTACTTTGATATGAAACGGTTTTAGGGATTTTCGCTTGGTAAATAAACCTCACTCGGGGAAATGTCTTATGACGGACATTGTTGAATACGAGGTAGTTTTAGTGTAGTCATGTTTCCTGCTACATTTTTGGGTGTTCTTTTTCCTGGGAGCATTAGTTGGATGGTGGATTAACTCGAATCTTGTGCTGGAATTCATTCTTTCAGAATCAGTTTCTTGTCATGGATTTTTCATAGAACAACTGTTTGTTGTTAATGTTTCGGTAAAATGGTGGTGTATGTTTCTTAATGTCGAATCTTTGTGCCTCTGATATTTACGGTGTATTTATGTGTCTTACGTATTTGCTAGATGGTTCAATATTTTGAAACATTTTGCTGAATGTTCAGTTTTCCGGAAACTTTTGTTGGATGTTCGTTTCCGTACTGGCGCAGACATTCGCCGGATGTTAGTTTCCTTTTTAGTTTTCTGGAAAAGAAAACTATCGAGATGGCTATTTGTCTGTCCATCCGTACTTTTTCTGTCCGCCCTCAGATCTGAAAAACTACTGAGGCTAGAGGGCTGCAAATTGGTATGTTGATCATCCACCCTCCAATCATCAAACATACCGAATTACAGCCGTCTAGCCTCAGTAGTTTTTAATTTATTTAAGGTTAAAGTTAGCCATGATCGTGCGTCTGGAACCGCATTGGTGCCAACGACACATGCCACCACCGGGCCGTGGCTGAAAGTTTCATGGGCCGCGGCTGAGAGTTTCATGCGCCGTGGCTGAGTTTCGTACAGCATTATACTTCGGCACATTTTTTGCTTGTTTTATTCTTTAACATTTGTCGGATGTTCATACCGTCTGCAAGTCTTGCTTTATGTTCATTTTTCATGGAAAATTTGTAGGATTTTTATTTTTCATCTCGGAGTTATTTTATATTTTACTTTCATGTTGACAGAGACATTTTTTCCTGCACTTGGTGTAAGTTAATGCATCGTGATACAGTTTTACTGATAGTTGTGAGATGTTCAGAACTTGCAGATAGGTTTTGACTTAAGGGTCTTTGCAGCCTCCCTTCGGCCCCTAGCTGTAACCCCTTTCATTCCCTTTACTATACCCCCGTTCTTATTTTCTTTCTTCCATCTTACTTTTCTCAACCCTCTCCTAACAATTGATTCATAATGCAACTGCGAGGAGGTTTTCCTCTTGTTTCCACCTTTCAAACCTTCTTACTGTCAATTTCCCTTTCAGCGCTGAATGACCTCATAGGTCCCAGCGCTTGGCCCGTGGTCTAAATTCTATATTCTCTTCTATTCATGGCTCCAGGAATAAATATTCAGTGTATATAATTTAATAGATTGTCAGTTGTATTCTTAATTCGATAGGCGTATATATGAGAAAGCATTTTCATGCAGTCAGTCTTAAAAAGTCTCAGTTCACAATAATCTTCAAGTCCTTTTTTTTTTTTTTTTTTTTTTTAATCAGGGTATGATGTAAAGCTTTACTGAATGAACTTACGCGCAAATGTAACTGTTCACTTTTTAACTTGCTTTTCCATCGGTACTTATTCCAGTTACAGCTCTTTTTATTGTTGAATATGATTTACATGTGGACACCGATTCAACAAGTAATTTACTTAACACCTCCCGAGCTAATCACCGAGTAGTGTTGTAGTGCAATTGCCACTCAGTCTAAAACAGCCAAGATTAAGCGCATGCTAAAATTATTCGCTAATCTGTATGTTATAATCACAACACTAAGAGTAAGTCCAGGTTGTCACAACATCACTCTTGTAATATCTTTCATTGAACGAGTCAACCAGACTTCCAGGAGTTGGCCGGCTCTCATTTGGATTTACTGCCGTCTGGCAACCTTCCAGGTATGGCGGTTTTTTTTTTTTTTCCAGAGTCATTTCCGGGGGGAAATCCTTCCTCGTACTGTCTTTCTCTCTCTCTCTCCCGAAGTCCAGTCAGCAGTAGTAACAGCAACGCTGTTTTCGCTTGTCCCTGCAAATGGATACTGCTGTTGTTTTGATATCTGCTCGTTTGACTTGCAGCCCAATTAGATTATTCGACCTCGGCGTCCTGTATAGAAGGTTCATCAGGATTTTGATGGCGTGAACTGCGGGGGGTGTTGGGTTTCTGGGTTCTGTTGTGTGTTCTCTCCTTTTGCTTCGGAGGTTTTATGGACTGTTTTAAAGCGGATTTTTGTATGTTTGTGTTGCCCTCAAATACTTGTGTATGTGTATATATGCATATATGAGCTTTTCAGTCGAGAAGCATGCCAAGTGCCATTTTTAAAATATGGTAAATTAAATTAAAAATACTCTGGCCCAGGATGGCGCTTGGCATGTTTCTCGACTGAAAGGCTCATATATGTTATATATGCATATTCGTAGTATATATACAAAATTATATACTTATATATTTGTTTTTGTATATAGTGTATATAATGTATGTATATGTGTTTGTGTGTATATCTATATTTCTACAGTATCTGTCTATCTATCTATCTATCTATCTATCTATCTATCTATCTATATCTATCTATCTATTCTCTATATATATATATATATATATATATATATATATATATATATACTATATATATATATATGCACAGCCATTTCGTGCGCTGGCTTACCCTCTTTCTTACACTGTAATGATATTAAGCTGCTGGCCATTCGTCTTTGTTACATGAAAACCATTTAACTGGACAGCGTATTGTTTGAGGGGAAAGGAATCTTGCATGCAAATGTGATTTGGGGTCGAAAACAAGATGGAAGGGTTGCACTTGGGAAGTTCGCCTCCAAAAATTACTTCGTACGAAATTTGCTCCTGTCAAAGGCAGGTAATTGAAATGAATGTAAAATCGATCCCGTTTGGCAACAGGATAGACTCATCCGGTAGAAATGGAACATTATGTATTTGCTCTACCCTTTTTTAGTAAAGTCTTGCAAGCAGTTGTTGCAAACTTCACAACCAGAATTTGCTGCCGTCAAAGGCAGGTAATTGAAATGAATGTAAAATCGATCCCGTTTTGCAACAGGATAGACTCATCCGGTAGAAATGGAACATTGTTATGTATTTGCTTTACCCTTTTTTTTAGTAAAGTCTTGCAAGCAGTTGTTGCAAGACTTCACAACCAGAATTTGCTCCTGTCAAAGGCAGGTAATTGAAATGAATGTAAAATCGATCCCGTTTGGCAACAGGATAGTCTCATCTGGTAGAAATGCAACATTGTTAATTATTTGCTTTACCCTTTTTTAATAAAATCTTGCAATCAGTTGTTGCAAGACTTCACAACCCGTGCAGAGACTGATAGGACGTGCAACCAAAAGTATATAAGTTGCCCAGGCTTGAAGTAGAGAAAAGGAGAATTGAAAAAGTGGTGGGCCTAACCTTGAAAAAAGCGACAGACTACATTCAGAGAAGTGGAAGCTTATAATATTCGGGGAATATGGAAGAAGGAGGGAATTTCCAAAGTTAACCAGTCACTGACTGGGTTGTAAAAGGAACAGAGGTTTAATACTCACGTCTAATAACGGATGTTATTGCCAAACTATAAGCGAATGATCTTGACAAAATATTTCATATTTTGCCAGTAACAATAGTTTTGTGACATTGTAAATGTATATTTGTTGTCTCTTCCTTTCAGTTATGTGCTTATTATATTGTTTTTGTTTTTCTAATTATTAGTACTTGTTTTTTGGGAAAACCTGGTTTCATACGCCATGATGATGACTAAAGTAGATTTTAGTTGATTCAAAGATCGTCATTGCTTTTTATAATTATGAACATTGTAGAAAAAGGGTGTATTGAGTGTTATATTCTACATAATTTACAAGTTGTTGTTCCTTGTAGATCTTAACTGTATATGTGGTTGTTGAGACTGTTACGTTGTACGTAATTATAAGATAATCATTAGAGGTAATTACTGTGATTATTCCTAACTTGTAATACAAATTATTCATTATAGAGGGAGAGTAAAAGAGACTCCCGCATAATTATAAGCTGCAGACCAATTACGCATCCTCACACGCACGAGAGAGAGAGAGAGAGAGAGAGAGAGAGAGAGAGAGAGATATATCATCGTTCAATGTTTGTGTTAGCCCGGGAAGTTCCAAACATCAAAGAGATTGGCCGGCGCAGAGCAGCATCGGCAGCCAAGTTTTGCTGACCAAAGTTTCCGTTTACCTTTGGGTTTGCTTATCATAGGTGTTTATGTCTCTTGGGGGTGAGACGATTCAGTTTCTGAAAAAAAGAAAAAGAAAAAAGTATCTTGACATGATGTAAGTTTCGGAGCGTCTCGATATTTTATTTTTTTCGCTCCGATAAGTTCGCTGGCTTTCGCCGAGTAAACAGAGGGAGGGTCGAAACTGTCGCCACTCGGATTTTTGGCTCTGCTGAGAATTGTACGCTGCGATAACTTTCATTGAAGGATTTATATATATATATATATATATATATATATATATATATATATATATATATATATATATATATATATATATATATAAGTACATGAAATGTGAATATTGCAGCTACATAAAGTCAGAGTGTTGGACAGCTAAATAGGAAGGAGCCGAAGGCAACTGATGTCGTGTATAAAGGAGAAAGTAATGCAGCCGGGGGCCGAAGGCGTGCTGCAAAAAATCATTTGTACCAAGTGAACTTAGCGGGCAAGAGATATTCGAAATGAGACGGATCTTTATGATAAGTCAATAAAATATTGTTTCCAAGTTCTGAGACATAAATCATAAAGGTATGTCAATGTTAAGAGACGGGAAACATAAAAATTGTTTATGTATGTATGGTTATATGTATAGCCTGTATATGAAAAATTACTTTTAAAACAATTCATTGTCAATAAAAGATGATCATGGTTGCCCAGTGTGTATTTGTGTATATATATATATATATATATATATATATATATATATATGTATATATATATAGTATATATATACATAAATATTATGTGTATAATATATGAATATGGTATATATATGTATATATATACTGTATGTATATAACATATAATATATATATCATATAATATATGAATATTTTATATATATATATTATATGTATGTATATATATGTATATATATAGATTTATAAATATATATATATATATATATATATATATATATATATATATATTTATATATATAATGTGCTTGTATGTACGTATGTATAAATTTCCTTTGTAAACAATCAACGCATGGGACTGAATGTCGTTGACACTCCTCATAGCTCCTGAGATGAGAAAATCTCATCCTCCTCCTGCTCTTCTTCCTTCCTTCCTTCCTTCCTTCCTTCCTTCCTTCCTTCCCTCACCAAACATCACAGAGCAATTTTCCGCGTTGCCCTCGTATTAACATTTCATCTGTCTGCGGTGAAACATTAGCAATATTTTTCCGTCAACACAAACTCTTATGACCTGTTTGTGTTTAATGACTGTTTTTTTTTTTAATGTTAGGAGATATTTTTATATTCAACTGTTTCTAAGAAACTTTCATTAGTGTTTAATCACCGGTTGTTGTAATACAAAAGTATCTTAAAAGAATAAGTGTTTTGTTCTGTTTGCGTATAATGCCCGCTTTTTTTTTTTTTTTCATAGGAAATATTTCCATTTTCAACTTATTCCAGGAAACTATTTTTCTGTGTTTGATCTCAGGTTATTGCAATACAATAGTATTTTAAAATAATAAGTATTTTTTTTATTAATGGTGTGCCTCAAAGCTAATTTCAGAACTGATATCTGCACAACAGCACATTTTTGGACCCACAACATAAAGTCAGTTTCGGGCCCAGATGGTCAGAGTAACAAATTCATCGGAATTTTGACCGAAATTGGAATCACTTGAGAAATGGGCCAAGTAGCGTAGCTTTTCCGGTGAGCGTGCAGAAAAGCTCAAGGTTTTTGAATAATGAACTGGGAATTCTTTCTAATCGGAAACCAGTGCTTCGTATTGCTTTCAGGAGAGCCAGATTTTATTTGTCCTTTGTTGAGGAAAGAGTTTTCTGACTTTGGTAAATTTTGCACCGTGCTGCGCAACCTTTCATTATGAGCTTTGTGTAGGCGATACATGTTGACTAGTATTCTTATTTGACTGTTCCTTTTTTTATCGCTAACGCCTTTCAATTGTATATTTGTTGTATGATGCAAATTTTTAGTTGTTTGACTGTACTTAAAGTTATGTCCAATATTATCTGTGAAATATATATATATATATATATATATATATATATATATATATATATATATTTATGTGTAAAACACATACATATATATAGTATATATATGTATATATATAAGTATACACATATATATACTGTATATATAGATATATAAATATGTGTATAATGTGTTTGTACACATTAATATTATATATATATATATATATATATATATATATATATATATATATATATATATATATATATATATATATATATATATATATATGTATACATATATGTATACATAGACACACAAAAACACACACATACATACATATATATATATATATATATATATATATATATATATATATATATATATATAATCCCTAGTAAGTCAAGCAGGACAATATAAATTTTGTATCTTTTTAATAATACCTCACTGGCATGATGCACAGCTCCCTGACCGCGCCACGCGGTAAGGAAGCGTCATCCATCACACTTTCACCCTCGGAATATTTGATGAATTTCAAATATCCGTTTTATCAAGATTGCCTCTAAACCCTTCATGGCCTGGGCCTTTTAAGGATTCAGGGGTTGGTAGAAGAAGACGGCGAGGTTAGGTGCCTTCGCTCCTGCGCATGCGCGGAGTACAATAAATTCGCTCTTCGGAGGATTATCAGAAGTTTTGTCGATTTAGTCTTGAAACTAAAATTTGTGTTCCTTCCTTCCTTCCTTCCCAGAGCGTAAGAGGCGAATCAACTTTCTCCTTGCCCTTTGGGAATGCATCTCTCGTTTGTTGTTTGTAGTGTTGTTAATTCCCATAAATTTTTGTTCCAGTTCTTGCAATTTTCAGTCTGAAATTCAGCTGTATTCACTTCAAGTGTATACTTATATATATATATATATATATATATATATATATATATATATATATATATATATATATGTGTGTGTGTGTGTGTGTGTGTGTGTGTGTGTGTGTGTGTGTTTAAGCTTAGGCACCCATATATTATCTATGTATATATATATATATATTATATAATTATATATATGTATATACATATATTCATATAGATATATTTATATAAATATATATATATATATATATATATATATATATATATATATATATATATACATATATAAAGAACTGTATATATTAACACACATATATATCCAGTGGTTAGCAGCCTGAAGCCAAACGTGAATTTGTGAGGAAAAAGGAAAGTATAACGAAAAATGTGGGTTTAAAAGTTGAAGACGGAAAAAGCGTTGCGATCTTTTGTGACTTGTCAACAATAATTTGTTGGGAGAGTATATTGGCGGATGCTCTAAAATGTTTGCTTTTATGTTACAAACTTTCCAGCGTTTTATTCAGGGCAAGAGGCCTTGAGGGACAAGGGATGGCTGGCGGCAGGGACCTTGGTGAATGAACTGGATTTGTGGTTAAAAGCCCTGATACAGGGGCGTCCAGAAGGGACGACTCGGGAAAGTTAAAACCCCAAGGCTTTGGGTTTATAGAGTCAACAGAATGTTTGCCATTTATCCGGGTAGAATAAACAAGGCAATTTTTTTCCCTTTTTTTTACCACTAAATCGGCTCTACGTTAGCGAGTGTACTATCAGCCGTCGGGGGGAAATGGCGGTAGTTTTTTTTTTTTTTTGAACCCCGTACTTTGCTGGAAAAGAAGTGGAGGCTGTCGAGGAGAGCGAAAAGTTTTTTTTTTCCTTTCCAAGAGAAGGAAAGGTCATCGAGAGGCCTGAATACTAATGGGGAAAAAATTTGTCAAATGGAAAGGTGAATACAAAATGGCTATTGGCTGTTTGCCTACGAAGTGAAAGGTAGGCAAGTATGGAGAGGTGTGGGGGCATTGAGCTTTCACTAAAACCAAATGTTTATTCGACGGTTTGGTTTCAATCCCAAAAGGAAATCCATGAATTCCACCAGCATTAGGTATCTTGCCACCTCGAGTAAATGTGAGTCGAGTCCCCTGCAGCATTTTAATTACCTATTGTAGTATTGAAAACTATTTTCTCACCCGTTTCAGTGACTCAGAATATACCAATTACTGTTAAAGGGGAACTGTACTACGTAACTAGCTTCAAGTAGAACGCCTTCTTTAGCTGTAGCTGAAGCACCTTGACAAATGTATTTCTTTAATGGGGATGACACGAAAGAAAATTGGAATGTATATTTTCATTCTAAAGACGTCAAGATTCTAGTATAGAGCGCGTGACGAGATAATTGATCACAAGAGAGAGAGAGAGAGAGAGAGAGAGAGAGAGAGAGAGAGAGAGAGAGAGAGAGAGAGAGAGAGAGAATGGTGTGTGTACAGGGAGCTTAGTGACGTAAAGCTCCCTGAGCTCTGGTTTCATATAAAACTATCCAGAAAAGCAGTGAAGAGTAATCGTGGGTGTCATTTGTAAAATATTTACCTTTGGAGGCTCTGAGGTCCCACGTCAACGATCTTAAACTTTTCAATCTATTCTTGTCGTATTCTTAAATATTTGCTTTGCGTACAGTTTACAGTTTTACATCATCTACTGTGTCCCATAAGAAGTTGGAGAAAATTACTTGTAATTATTTTTTTTTTAATGGAGAAGATGTTGACACAATGATTCCGTTCATGATATGTTGTCATAGTTTGGACATCCGTTTGCGGAAAGGGAAGCTTATCAACGATAAAAAAAATCGTCGTAGTAATAGATGGAAATTATGCTATCATATTTTTTCAAGTGTGAAGGACAAAAGGACGAAAGCCCTAATGCCCCAATGCCCAGACCAACTTTTTAGAAGGGAGGTGAAAGGAGAAGGAAGGAACACGAATGAAGCGAAAGACCTTTCTGCCTCTTAAGAGAAGTAAAGATCAGGAGGAAATGTTTTTAACAATAAGGGAAGCAAAGAAGCAGAAAGAGAATTCCGAAGCTAAGCAGCAATAGCAGAGGGACAGCAGCAGCAGAACAGCACAGCCCGAAGAATCCAGATTTACTGAGCCCCAAAATGCACCCTTGGAATCGAAAATAATTATTCTCTGTTGGGGTTGTTTTCAAAATATGTGATTAAAATTGAAAGCTCCGATGATTCCGGGTACTTATTCCGCCTGCAGTCTGTTATTGATTTAATTAGTAAGTTCCATACCCGTCAGGCGATTAATACTGTCACACCGTTATGGAAGGACCCTGATTGTTTTGATGGGGATATATCGCTGTCTGTTCATTACCACGCTAAACTTTCAGTATCTTCCTTTATTAATTACAGTGAATGTTTTAATACTGGGAAGCGAGAAACTTCAGTCTTTGATTTTATGAGTTAAATATCTCGGTAACTTTCCAAAAATTGGAAATTGGATATTAAGGTTACGGTCATCTTAAAGACCAGATAGGTTAAAAAACATACGGTGTCTCTCAGTAACTCTATTGCTGGCATTGCATGTTCATATACTTTCAAAACTTATTTGTAGAAACAGGAAGTAGGTATAAGTTTCCGAAGGTTGTCTTTGAAATTCCCTAAACTGAATTTATCCGACAGGAAATTCAGGGGAAACACGATCTCAGTGCTATGGAATTGGGCAGAGTTATGTTGAAGAATCTGGTGTGTATATATATATATATATATATATATATATATATATATATATATATATATATATATATATATATATATATATATATATATATATATATATATATTATGTGTGTGCACTTGCGTGTATATATATATATATATATATATATATATATATATATATATATATATGAATGCCTTTTACTGTGATACAACAGTATAATATGAAGATAAAAAGGCCCATAAAACACTGTAGGAACGTTTCAACCATATATTTCGAGCACTTCCTTCTGTGGCCCTGTTCACTGGTAAAATTTTACGATCCTACAGTGTTTTTATGGGCCTTTTATCTTCATATATATATATATATATATATATATATATATATATATATATATATATATATGTGTGTGTGTGTGTGTGTGTATATAAACACACATACACACACCATTTTCCACCTGTTCTAGAGGGTAACCCTCAATAGTGATACCCTGCATGTTTTAGTAAATGTTGTCTGAATGAGGATGTTAGCCTTGCTCCTTCCTTGCTCGCTCTACATACAGTATGTTCATGGTGGATATGTGGCGACGGCTGATCGGTTACTGTTAATGGAAGAGAGAGAGAGAGAGAGAGAGAGAGAGAGAGTGCAGTGATCGGTAGAAGATATTGAGCATAACTGTGAAAAACTGTGAATGAATGAATGAATAGAACTCAAGATAAAATTATAAGCGTAAAGTTTGACTAGTTATGTCTTTAGCCTCTCTTTGTCCAGTACCTAGGAAATATAAAAAATATTGTCAACAGACCCACTGAAATTATGTAGAGTATGACCCAATGTCAAAACTTGAGGAATTCGATTTTCTTTGGATGGATGGTGGGGTCCCTGGTAAGTGATGCGAAAGACTATTACTGTTTGATTATTAATCTTTAAGTAATTTCTCTACTCCTAATGCTTGCGTTACCCTTCTGTACTGACCGCTTCGTAAATTGGGTACTTTGACTCCCAACTAATTCCTTTGTATCATGAAACATACATGGATTCACGTTGTCTTTCATATGTCTAATATTCTCCTTACTATCATTTCACTCATTTCATTTGATTATATAACAGTTATTCCATTTTCTGTTGGTAACTTCCGCTTTCAACTAACTTCTTTTTAGCATGCAACGTACTTAATTCTCCTTGGTCTTTCATATTTTTTACTATTCAATTTACCATCACTTCACTTATAAGTTATTCCATATTCTGCTTGCAACATATGTCAGTCACTTATGCAGTTCGCTATAGCTGCTAATGCTCTCTCTGTGTGAATATATAAGGGATTTTTCACCCCGTTTGCGTAAGAGTCAAATTTGGCTTCCAGACCTAAAACAGAAAGATATTTGAAGAGTTTTTGCTTTGTACGGTGAGAAACCAGTCTACAGGGGAATGACAGGCGTTTTAGCTCTTCGTTGGGAGAATCGGTAGAGCTGTGGACTGACACTCGCCAGGCCCGAGTTCAAGTCTCCGGCCGGCTGATGAAGAGTTAGAAGAATTTATTTCTGGTGATAGGAATTCACTTCTCGCTATAATGTGTTCCGGATTCCACAATAGCTGTAGGTCTCGTTGCTAAGTAACCACCTGGTTCTTAGCCACGTAAAATAAATCTAATCCTTCGGGCCAG
>NC_089791.1:40479882-40497382 GCF_040412425.1 Macrobrachium rosenbergii
AGTGACAAGATAAAACTGAGTCCTTCTGATATCGATAGTAAAGAAGCTGATGAAATAAGTTATTTTTCAGTCTCTTAGACATGCGCAGGCGAATAGCCAAGTTATTAATTTTTAAATCTGAAGAAAGTTAAGTAACGAGATGTAAATCAGTATTTCGGTCGTGAGTTGTTAAGTAACAAGTTATTATTCTTTATTTCGGCATAGTGAGTAAATTATCAAAATAACTTTTAAGTCTTTTGGAATTTAACTGTAACGTCATAAGTTAAATTTCGGTCCATCGGTCATTGATTTTGGAGTTAGATATTTCAGTGCTAGAAATAGTTAGTAATTTATACTTTAAGAATTAGTTTGATGAATAATAATGGATGTTTCTGATGAATGATAATTGATGTTTTATTGCTCTTTTACGAAGTTGCATGGATAACGATCAATACTTAAGGTTACATGACTCTGAAGTGATGATGTATTTTTAAATCAGATACCGAATTAATAAGGTTTTTATCATTATATTGCTCCTATCAAGATTGATGCATAGCCTAATGTTGCTCTTAAAGGTATTGCATCTTAAATTAGAAAAAAAGTTATATTTCCCGTTGCGCTGTCATAGATTCAATTATTATGGAAAATACCTGACAGAAATAAAGAATAACATATATGATTTAAACACAGGTTGAGAGTGACTCCTATAGGTCATGAGTTGAGGTGATAAGATTGAGATGTGCATTATCTGACTATAAGTAAGATTGGTAATATAGATATTTTAGTAATGCACAGTATATACCCTTCAGACTATGATATAAGGACTTCAGGAGGATAGTCTAATATTAGCCAGGTGCGTCTTAAAAGAGATTTTCCTGTCAAGGTATTGTGGATATATATATATATATATATATATATATATATATATATATATATATATATATATATATATATATATATTATTATTATGTGTGTGTGTGTGTGTGTATGTATGTATATATATATATATATATATATATATATATATATATACATATGAATATATTTATATATATATATATATAACTCCTCTGTTTCTTTGTGTGTTCGTTTTCTTTGTGTGAGTGATTAAGTTTTTCACCGGAGTTAAAAAAACGGATCATTGTCAGTGGGAAGAGTTTTCTTTTAGTTAGTGGAGGAAGCAGAGTGAATGGCACCTTGAATGCCGCCCTTGTAAGGGAACGACCTCGACCAAATCAGGGAAGATTACAGAGCGAATGAATGTTCATTTACAGAAAGAAATTAACGACTGACAACAGGAAAGGGAAAAAAGCTCAGTAAAGGAGGACTCATGTGTTTGAAGTCGAACGAAGTTTTTCATCAAAGAGAGAGTGAGAGAAGTGACTCCATAGTAGTCTGACGAAAGCCGTATAATTATGAGAGATTAACGCCGCAGGAGTCCTGGAGTGACCTTAGAGCATGAAGCGGTAATGTTAGAGTCATTACCCATGGAAAGGTTAGGGGAGGGTAAAAAGTCGCTTTAGAAAAGGGGGAAAAATAATGAGCAGACTTTGGATGAAATTGGAAGCGTGTTAATTGGACGGATGGAAGAAAGTTGAAAGAATGGGTGAGGGGAGTAAGTGCGTGTGTACTTGAGAGACAAGGAGGAGAGAGAGAGAGAGAGAGAGAGAGATCAAATATGAGATCAGGCAAATTTATTTGAAATTTAAGGCTCGAAAAAGACCGTGCGATTTAACTTTTTTTTTTTATAACGAGAATGGCTGACTTTATTCTCTCTCTCTCTCTCTCTCTCTCTCTCTCTCTCTCTCTCTCTCTCTCTCATATGTGAAATTTATTTGAAACTAAATGCTAAAAAAAGATCGTGTGATTTAGCTTTGTTTTTCTTACGACAACGCCTGAGTTTCTTCTCTCTCTCTCTCTCTCTCTCTCTCTCTCTCTCTCTCTCTCTCTCTCTCTCTCTCTCTCTCATACACACACACACACACACATATACATATATATATATATATATATATATATATATATATATATATATATATATATATATATATATATATATATATATATATATGACTATTTATCACATCACCGTGATTCATATACAATCAAAAGCTACAAACGTCCTTTAATATCAATTCACTCTACCTCAGAAGTAATATATTTTCATATATGTTACCGAGGAAATTTTAGGTGATAATAGTCCACCGTTCCGTGGGATCAACCAGCGACGGACGGGGGGAATCAGGACTTCTGATGACACACTAACCAGTCGGCCACAAAGAGGGTATAAATGAATACCATCTCCATCAACCCACCCGTCGAACTCAGGTGTTTTGCGTTTTGGAGACGATATCCACCCACCTCTGCCATGTTGGCCGTGTGGTGCGTTTTGTCGCAATAGCCATAATATGACTATTTATCACATCACCGTGATTCATATACAATCAAGAAAGCTACAAACGTCCTTTAATATCAATTCACTCTACCTCCGGAAGTAATATATTTTTCATATATGTTACCGAAGAATTTTTAGGTGATAATAAGTCCACGTCCGTGGGATCGAACCAGCGGCGGACGGGAAATCAGGACTACAGTGACACACTAACCAGTCGGCCACAAGAGAGTATAAATGAATACCATCTCCCCATCAGCCCACCCGTCGAACTCAGGTGTTTTGCGTTTTTGGAGGCGATATCCACCCACCTCTGCCATGTTGGCGTGTGGTCGTTTATGCATGCGTAGCCATATTATGACTATTTATCACATCACCGTGATTCATATACAATCGAAAGCTACAAACGTCCTTTAATATCAATTCACTCTACCTCCGGAAGTAATATATTTTCATATGTTGCGAAGGAATTTTTAGGTGATAATGAGTCCACCGTCCCGTAGGATCGAACCAGCGACGGACGGGGAATCAGGACTACAGATGACACACTAACCAGTCGGCCACAAAGAGGTATAAATGAATACCATTTCCCATCAGCCCCACCGTCGAACTCAGGTGTTTTGCGTTTGGAGGCGATATCCACCCACCTCTGCCATGTTGGCGTGTAGATGCGTTTATCGCACGTAGCCATATTATGACTATTTATCACATCACCGTGATTCATATACAATCAGAAAGCTACAAACGTCCTTTAATATCAATTCACTCTACCTCGGAAGTAATATATTTTCATATATGTTACCGAGAAATTTTAGGTGATAATAAGTCCACCGTCCCGTGGGATCGAACCAGCGACGGACGGGAATCAGGACTACAGTGACACACTAACCAGTCGGCCACAAGAGAGGTATAAATGAATACCATCTCCCATCAGCCCACCCGTCGAACTCAGGTGTTTCGCGTTTTGGAGGCGATATCCACCACCTCTGCCATGTTGGCGTGTAGTGCGTTTATCGTACGTAGCCATAATTATGACTATTTATCACATCACCGTGATTCATATACAATCAAAAGCTACAAACGTCCTAATATCAATTCACTCTACCTCGAGGTAATATATTTTCATATATGTTGCGAAGGAATTTTAGGTGATAATAAGTCCACCGTCCCGTGGGATCGAACCAGCGACGGACGAGGAAATCAGGACTGTGACACACTAACCAGTCGGCCACAAGAGAGGTATAAATGAATACCATCTCCCATCAGCCCACCCGTCGAACTCAGGTGTTTTTGCGTTTGGAGACGATATCCACCCACCTCTGCCATGTTGGCGTGTGTGCGTTTGTCATGCGTAGCCATAATATGACTATTTATCACATCACATGATTCATATACAATCGAAAGCTACAAATGTCCTTTAATATCAATTCACTCTACCTCGGAAGTAATATATTTTCATATATGTTTACCGAAGAATTTTAGGTGATAATAAGTCCACACGTCCGTGGGATCGAACCAGCGACGGACGGGAATCAGGGACTTCTGATGACACACTAACCAGTCGGCCACAAGAGGTATAAATGAATACCATCTCCCATCAACCCACCCGTCGAACTCAGGTGTTTTGCGTTTGGAAGCGATATCCACCACCTCTGCCATGTTGGCGTGTAGTGCGTTTGTCGCCGCGTAGCCATAATATGACTATTTATCACATCACCGTGATTCATATACAATCAGAAAGCTACAAACGTCCTTTAATATCAAATTCACTCTACCTCGGAGTAATATATTTTCATATATGTTACCGAAGAATTTTTAGGTGATAATAAGTCCACCGTCCCCGTGGGATCGAACCAGCGACGGACGGGAATCAGGACTACAGTGACACACTAACCAGTCGGCCACAAAGAGGGTATAAATGAATACCATCTCCCATCAGCCCACCCGTCGAACTCAGGTGTTTCGTTTGGAGGCGATATCCACCACCTCTGCCATGTTGGCCGTGTAGTCGTTTGTCGCACGTAGCCATATTATGACTATTTATCACATCACCGTGATTCATATACAATCAAGCTACAAACGTCCTTTAATATCAATTCACTCTACCTCGGAAGTAATATATTTTCATATATATTTGCGAAGAGGGAATTTTAGGTGATAATAAGTCCACCGTCCCGTGGGATCGAACCAGCGGCGGACGGGAATCAGGACTACAGTGACACACTAACCAGTCGGCCACAAGAGGTATAAATGAATACCATCTCCCATCAGCCCACCCGTCGAACTCAGGTGTTTTTGCGTTTGGAGACGATATCCACCCACCTCTGCCATGTTGGCGTGTAGTGCGTTTGTCGCACGTAGCCATATTATGACTATTTATCACATCACCGTGATTCATATACAATCGAAAAGCTACAAACGTCCTTTAATATCCAATTCACTCTACCTCAGTAATATATTTTCATATATGTTTACGAAGGGATTTAGGTGATAATAAGTCCACCGTCCGTGGGATCGAACCAGCGACGGACGGGGAATCAGGACTACAGTGACACACTAACCAGTCGGCCACAAGAGAGGTATAAATGAATACCATCTCCCATCAGCCCACCCCGTCGAACTCAGGTGTTTTGCGTTTGGAGCGATATCCACCCACCTCTGCCATGTTGGCCGTGTAGTGCGTTTGTCGCCGCGTAGCCATATTATGACTATTTATCACATCACCGTGATTCATATACAATCAAGAAAGCTACAAACGTCCTTTAATATCAATTCACTCTACCTCCGGAAGTAATATATTTTCATATATGTTACCCGAAGGAATTTTAGGTGATAATAAGTCCACCGTCCGTGGGATCGAACCAGCGACAGGACCAGGGAATCAGGACTACAGTGACACACTAACCAGTCGGCCACAAGAGAGTATAAATGAATACCATCTCCCATCAGCCCACCACGTCGAACTCAGGTGTTTTGCGTTTGGAGGCGATATCCACCCACCTCTGCCATGTTGACCGTGTGAGTGCGTTTGTCGCCTTGCGTAGCCATATTATGACTATTTATCACATCCACCGTGATTCATATACAATCAAAAGCTACAAACGTCCTTTAATATCAATTCCTCTACCTGGAGTAATATATTTTCATATATGTTTACCGAAGGAGAATTTTAGGTGATAATAAGTCCACCGTCCCCTAAAAAATTCCTGATGATAATAGTCATAATATGCTCACGTGCGACAAACGCACTACCATGGCCAACATGGCAGAGGTGGGTGGATATCGTCTCCAAACGCAAAACACCTGAGTTAAATGGGTGGGCTGATGGGAGATGGTATTCATTTATACCTCTTGTGGCCAAAAGCTGGTTGGTGTGTCACTGTAGTCCTGATTCCCCGTCCGTCGCTGGTTCGATCCACGGGACGGTGGACTTATTATCACCTAAAAATTCCTTGTAACATATAGAAAATATTTACTTCGAGGTAAGTGAGTGAATGATAGGACGTTTGTAACTTTCTGATTGTATATGAATCACGGTGATGCTGATAAATAGTCATAATATGGCTAAATGCGACAAAGCGCGCTACGGCCAACATGGCAGAGGTGGGGTGAGTCGTCTCCAGCGCAAAAACTGACAGGTTCGACGGGTGGGCTGATGGGAGATGAGTATTCATTTATACCTCTCTTTTGGCCGACTGGTTGAAGTGTGTCACTGTTAGTCTGAATTCCCCGTCCGTCGCTGGTTCGATCCGGGGACGGTGGACTTATTATCACCTAAAAATTCCCCTTCGGTAACATATGAAATAATATTACTTCCGAGGAAGTGGGTGGATATTAAGACGTTTGTAGCTTTCTGATTGTATGAATCGCGGTGATGTGATAAATAGTCATAATATGGCTACGTCGACAAGCGCACTACGGCCCAACATGGCAGAGGTAGGTGGATATCGTCTCCCAAGCGCCAAAACACCTGAGTTCGACGGGTGGGCTGATGGGAGATGGTATTCATTTATACCTCTCTTGTGGCCGACTGTTAGTGTGTCACTGTAGTCCTGATTCCCCGTCCGTCGCTGGTTCGATCCACGGGACCCGGTGGACTTATTATCACCTAAAAATTCCCCTCCATAACATATATGAAAATATATTACTTCGAGGTAGAGTGAAGATGGATATTAAAGGACGTTTGTAGCTTTGTGATTGTATATGAATCACGGTGATGTGATAAATAGTCATAATATGGCTACGATGCGACAAGCCGCTTTTCATTACGGCCAACATGGCAGGGTAGGTGGATATCGTCTCCCAAGCGCCAAAACACCTGAGTTCGACAGGTGGGCTGATGGGAGATGGTATTCATTTATACTCTCTTGGCCGACTGGTTAATGTGTCACTGTAGTCCTGATTCCCCGATCCGTCGCTGGTTCGATCCCGGGACGGTGGGCTGTATCACCTAAAAATTCCCCTTCATTAACATATGTGAAAATATGTGTACTTCCGAGGTAGAGTAGGTGGATATTAAGGACGTTTGTAACTTTCTGATTGTATATGAATCGGTGATGTGATAAATAGTCATAATATGGCTACGTGCGACAAACGCACTACGGCCAACATGGTGGGTGGATATCGTCTCCAAACGCAAAACACCTGAGTTCGACGGGTGGGCTGATGGGAGATGGTATTCATTTATACCTCTCTTGTGGCCGACTGGTTAAGTGTGCTGTAGTCTGATTCCCCCGTCCGTCGCTGGTTCGATCACGGGACGGTGGACTTAATATCACCTAAAGAAATTCCCCTTCAGTAACATATATGAAAATATATTACTTCCGAGGTGAAGTGAATTGGATATTAAAAGGACGTTTGTAGCTTTCTGATTATATATATATATATATATATATATATATATATATATATATATATATATATATATATATGAAAATTGTTTTGAAACTGAAGGCTCAAAAAGAGACCGTGTGATTTAGCTTTGTTGTTCTTGCGACAACGTCTGAGTTTCCTCTCTCTCTCTCTCTCCCATATATATAAATATATATATATATATATATATATATATATATATATATATATATATATATATATATATATATATATATATATATAAATGATTTGAAACTGAAGGCTCAAAAAGACCGTGTGATTTAGCTTTGTTTTTCTTACGACAACGCCTGAGTCTCCTCTCTCTCTCTCTCTCTCTCTCTCTCTCTCTCTCTCTCTCTCTCTCTCTCTCTCTCTCTTCAGTAATGCAAACCGAGTATATGGTAAACGCCAGGACATGCGCTTGTTTTACAGTTCTCGGACCTGCAGCGAAGTAATGCATCACGTACTAGCCTTACCATAATTTGCCCCCACTCCTGTGCCTAACATTTCTCGCTTCCTCTGAGCCCTAAAGGAGTCCTTTCATGTTTCCTTCTCCTCCTTATTTCCCCATCCGTTCGTTCTTTTGGCCGAGACGTGAGTAATGATACTGCGGAGTCTCGGCTGAAGAAAATAACTTGTGGTGAAATGGGATTTTCAGTGAGTTCGCGCATGATCGTTGCGAACAGTTTCGTCCGCGTATGGTCTGATTGTGTATTGTGTCATTGTGCTGGAAATTACTGTTATTAGTTATTGAAGGTTTTATTTTTCTCTCGTGATCGTCTTTTGAGTACTATTTTCCATAAAAAAAAATTGAGCGTCGGCGAACATGAGGAAAATAAAAAAAACTTTACTTAAAAGTAGTCCTCAAGATAATTGTAATTATTTTTTTTTTTATTTTTCTGGTACACAGATGTCTTAAAACATGAGTAGTAACCCAAATGATCATGTTTTTTAATATGATTATTGGGTGGTTTTAATGATAATAATCCCCATAATTATGTTTTTAATGCATTTGTATACTAGTAAATACAAAAAAATAATTGCAATTATCTTTGGGATTATTAAAATGTATTAAGAATATGATTTATAACCCCCGTAATCATGTTTAGGCTATAATTATGGAAGTTATTAAAAAATGTTCCCCCATCATCTTGTTTTTAATGCATGTGTATACCAGTAAATAAAAAAAAATAATTGCAATTATACTGGGGATTCCTTTTCAGTCATGTTTTTTTTTTATTCTCCTTATGTTTGCTGCTGCTCAAGTTGTTTTTGTGGTAAACAGTATTTAAAACACGATTATCAACTACGTATTCTAAAATATTTTATGAAATGCCAAGGTAAACCTCGTGTGTAGTAATTTAGAACATTAATAATGTGTAAGGGACATTTTCCTTTTCAATCCAGTCATTGCACATTCACTTTAAACTTTACTTTGAGGTTTAAAGCAAAGGAAAAAAAATTGCGTGATAACTTAAATTATTCCTTCTATGAACCAGCCATTGTTTCGCTATGCTGTTGAAATGTCAATCGAGGTCGTCCGATTTGCACTTACTGTTCAGTGTCTTAGATTTTGAAGCTTAATCTGGTGACTGTTTCTTTTAGTTGATATATTTTCCGGTTTTCTGGAATGCTCGAATGCAAGCTATGCGGCAAAATTAGCTTAGCTGTTTGATATCATTCAGTCAACAAATGTATATTGTATAGTAAGTACTGTACTTGGTGTTTCAAATACCTCTTGACCCAGTGAAAAGATATTCTAATAAAGAATCGGGGCCTTTGTTATTTATTCGCTATATTTACAAACTTAAGAAATCTGTGAAACAAATTAAAGTTTCAGTACTTTGCAAAGTGATAATTTATGTTTATGAATACAAAGATAATGGTATATATATACATATATATATACACACATTAATATACTCATATATATATATATATATATATATATATATATATATATATATATATATATATATACATATATATATATATATGTATATATATATATATATACATATACCTATATACATTTATACTGTATACATATATAACTTGACAGAAGTCCTAAACATGTGAAGGTATTGTAAATCATCTGGCGCCTTGCGGACAAGAAAATAGCATCATCAGCGTCTTGTAAATCTGTCAGATCGCTGTCGTTACACCAAAAGTAAACCTCTTTCATTTCAAACCACTTTTTATCCGTCATGAAATCCTCGAGAAGGGCAGACAGCAGCTTTAAGAGAATGAATTTCGAAAAATGCCAAGCGGAGGTCGGCCATGGCGCGGACTTTTTATTTTTTAAGTTTTTGTTTTTTTAGTAAATATCCGTACGATTTGGCCCGGATCTGCCTGATTGTGGGAGAAATCGTGTAGAACAAACTGGCCCTCGTAGGATCAGCTGAAACACGAAAGAAACGAGTCAGTGGCTGTGTATTACGAGTACCGTGGTTATCTGGGGGGCAGAGTTTTTCTTTGGGATTTGGAGTGGCCTAAAGTGTAACTTGTGTGCTTGCAGATATTAGATATCTGCTATGAAATCGAAGGATCTTGTTTATTTTAGTTAAAAAGAAGCAACGTTAGTTTTGCTTTACGTGTTTATTTCTTTTTATGTTAGATTAGTGGGTATCTTTTTCACTGTTTTTCACCCGTTCCTTTTGAATGATATAATGTGTCAGGTATAGCACCTTACCCATTTGAATGTCAGAGGTTTCATACGCTCGCGCGCACGGACACGTAGACATATACATACACACACACTCACACATATATATATATATACAGGTATATATATACATATATATATATATATATATATATATATATATATTTATATATATATAGAAATAATCAACACACAATCACGTGTGGAACAGAAATAAATTTCTGACTCACATCAGGATCGAACCCAGGTCTTTCAATTGCATGGCTTAGTGGGCAGCGCCCTTGCCTTTCAGTTGAAAGACCTGGATTCGATCTTGATGTGAGTCAGATATATAATGTATGTATGTTTGTATGTATGTACATACATAAATGTATGTGGGTGTGTATTACTGGAGAATTTCAGAAAGCAATTTCACATTTACCTATTCCATATTCATTGAATGTTACCTTCTTTGGTATGTTTAAGCAAGATCAAACGCTCCCATGATGATGGTCTCTGTTAAATCGAGGGGCAATCATTCCGAAGCATTATTGCTTTGTGCAGCGCATTAACACTCCTTAGAGCGTTGCAATCCAGGACCAGCTGTGATAGCAGGAATTCCTAATTGACATACAATTTGTGGGAAGGAACATGATTGTTGTCTGAGCGGTAATTAAAGTTTTTGGGCCACGTGGCTGTATCACTGGGAGGAATCAGCAAGGAAACGGGAAACTCTATTATCCACGTTTGATTTTAAGACAGGGAAGTGTTTTACAAGCACTGACCTGAAAAGAACGTTTTTAGGTGCTCTTTGGACAATGTTTAGCTTGGTCGTAGTAGATTGGAAGGGAAAGTACGTGTCTAATGTCCAATTTGAATAAAATATAAATGGCTCTGCGGTTCTAATGTCCATTTTAAATAAAAGGTAAATTTCTTTGCGGTTCTAATGTCCATTTTATATAAAAGATAAATTTCTTTGCGGTTCTAATGTCCATTTTAAATAAAGGATAAATTTTTTTGCGGTTCCAATGTCCATTTTAAAAAAAGGATAAATTTCTTTGCGGTTTCAGTGTCCATTTTAAATACAGGAATAACTTTCTTTGCAGTGTGACGTTTTGTAAAAAATACTAAGCAATAGAATGAGAATAAAAAATTTAGGTTATTCACTGGCTTAGATCAAATTTATAAACACTATAAACTTATAAAATCGAAGTTACAGAAGAAAGTTACCTGATAAAACTTATGTTACAAATCAAAGTCACTATAAAACAATGTTACAAACCAAAATCACCTTTTAAACACAAAGTTACAAACCAAAGACACCTTATAAAAACTAAGTCACAAACCAGTCACCTTATAAAAACTAGGTTACAGACCAAAAGGAATTTATAAAAAGTAGGTTACAAACCAAAGTCACCTTATAAAAACTAAGTCAGAAACCAGTCCCCATATAAAAACTGTTACGAACCAAAGTAACTTTATAAAAAAAAAGTCACAAACCAGTCGCTTTATAAAAACTGTAACAAACCAAAGTCACCTTATAAAAATGGAACAAACCAGCACTTTATAAAAACTAAGTCACAAACCAATCATCTTATAAAAAAAACTAGGTTACAAACCAAAAGCACTTTATAAAAACTAGGTTACAAACCAAAAGCACTTTGCAAAAACTAGGTTACAAAACAAAATCATTTTATAAAAACTAGGTTACAAACCAAAAGCACTTTATAAAAACTAGGTTACAAACCAAAATCACCTCATAAAAACTGTTACAGAGCAAAGTCACCCTACGCTAAATTGGCCTAGAAGCCAAGATCTCGCTGACTGTCTTCAATGTCACAGCTAATTTTTTCACCTTTCTGGAGTGGAGTGGAGAATGGGCGGTGGAATTAAGAAAATAGCGCCTTAGGTTTTTCACAGATATTCACGTGAGGACGACTTTTTCATTTCTTAATCTTTCTGTTCATGAAATTTTGTGAAGTTTCTTTTATACGATGCGAAGAAATGCTCTCATCCAGGTCATTCATATAAATAAAAGTAGATGTTTTTTGTGGTTATATTTGTTTGCTTACTAAAAATTCTCTCTCTCTCTCTCTCTCTCTCTCTCTCTCTCTCTCTCTCTCTCTCTCTCTCTCTCTCTCTCTCTCTCTCATTAGAATTAAGAGGCCCCGTGAAATGCTAGGAGGAAAGAGATGCAAATTAGACAGTCATTAGGGCACGTTGTTCGCAAGGGTCATAGACTCCGTTGATAAATTGGGAGCCATTATGTTCCGTATCCGCTGACGAACAAGGTCTCGGAAAATGTTCAGTCTTCGACGAACTCTCAACGTTTGGAAAGACTCATGTTATGATTTAACTTGTATTCCTGAATTTTTTTTTTTTTTTTTTTTGTCAAATGTCCATTTTATTTTTTGATGACCCTTGCTTAATGTAAGATAACCAACATTTTTTTTATAGGGGAATGAGAGTTGGGAAGTCTATGGTTTCTTTATTATTAGAGTGTATGTATGTATATATATATATATATATATATATATATATATATATATATATATATATATATATATATATATATATATATATATATATATATATATATATATATATATATATATATGAAAGGTATAGTTTTGTTTCAATTTTGCGGATTCTGGAAAATCAGCCGTTGGAATATAACTCCTAGTAGGTCCACGATAATCTTATCTCTCTCTCTCTCTCTCTCTCTCTCTCTCTCTCTCTCTCTCTCTCTCTCTCTCTCTCTCTCTCTCTGTTACTGATTTTAATGATCTGTGTATTAGGCTCTTTGCTTTTGGTTGATTGATTTTCAAACGAGTCGGCTTGATACACATGAGAATATCTTTATTTTATTTATTTTCCACTTTCGGCCTCCATCCCTTCGTTCTCAGGACAAAAATAAAACAATTTATTATTATCTCGGCTCTAGTCTTCCAGGGGCTGTTTTTTTTTGTCTTTTTCTTAAAGAAAATTATACCCGCCAGGTGAGTTCCTTCTAAGTCAGGTACGGCCGGAGCCGATTCGTTCTTACCAGATGTTTTCCCAGGGTCTTTGTGCCTTGGAGGGTCACTTCATCAGGAAGCGATGCATTCGGCCAGGACGAACTGGAAGTCTTATTGGGAAGTCGATGAAAGATTTCGAGTCTTAATTGGAAAAACACGCCAAGTCTTTCAGCAATTGATTTCGTCTGAATTGTATTACTGGGTCATGAACATGGAATTATGTTTAATAAAGGCTCTCTCTCTCTCTCTCTCTCTCTCTCTCTCTCTCTCTCTCTCTCTCTCTCTCTCTCTCTCTCTCTCTCTCTCTCTAGTGGATGTTGGAGACCCGCGCTGGTAAAATAGACTGGATTTTGACTCCATCGTCTTTAAGGGACTCACGGTGCGTTTGCGGTTTAGCTTTGAATATAATAATTAAGTGGGAAATGAGGATAAATATATAAAGTGACCCTCCAGAATTTTTAAGAATCGTCTAGAAATACTAAAGATGTGATCAGATTTTACTTAATAACTGAAACCAAGGAGTTGACTTTAAGCGATGATGGATTTTTGTTTTAATGTAAGCTGAGAGTATGGTAGATTTTTTTTTTTTTGCATTGAAGAAGCAAAAGTTTAATTTGATAAAGACGTAATGGAGTTTTTTCAATGCGTTGAAGAAAACAAATAATATATTTCGTAAATATATATATATATATACATATAATTATATATATATATATATATATATATATATATATATATATATATATATATATATATATATATTTGTATATATATGTACAGTATATATATATATATATATATATATATATATATATATATATATATATATATATATATATATATATATACATATATATATATATATATATATATATATATCTATATATATATATATATATATATATATATATTATATTATATTATTTAGTAACTGAAGAATGAAACTGAATTTTATTTGCGGCCCACGAAGGCTGTCGATTGCGTCGCGAGGTGTGAAACCTGTACCGCTCGGAACTTATGCTGTTTACCGCTGGATTCTGCGAGAAAATTCCGCTTAGGATCTTCCCAAAGTTTGCCCCTTAGGCGTCCCAGAATCTGCCTCTGGGGTCTCTAGATAGAAACCAAACAGAATTCAAGCTGTAAACATTCTCGAACCTTTATTTTTCAAGTGACACTTGATTTTAGAGTTTTTTTCAGTGTCTTAAATAAAAGGAAAATTTGATAACCACGGTTTTGTCAGGTCGAAGTTTCTGTGGACTGTTAAGACACGTTTGGAAGGTTTCCTAATTATAGGGATACAAATTATCTGTTTGTTTTAACCTATTGAAAGTCGGTAACTCTGTAGAGAAGAAAGCCACGAGACTGTATAGTCACGTTTTACGCAATTAAGAGAACTGATTAAGCGGGAATTAAAAGTAGTTGGAGTAATTGTTAGATATTTCCACGAAATTAAATACAAGTTTTTATTGAGGCTGTTATTTGAAATTCCCATTTTAAAAGATCCAGGCATTCAACACATTTCAGAGAAAATCCTTGAAATATAAATGTTTATATTTGGGTTCGAGTTTGTTTGCATATCGTGTCATTTGTTTCCTTACTGGATACAATGGATGTTCCTGATTTTATTGGACAATAAGCAACTACTGCATCACTTATCGCGATCAAGTCTGGTGTATGAACTTATTCCTAACTCAGAAAAGATGAGAGTATTCGTAAGACAATCTGTGGTCCGGTATAAATTTTGGCATTGCCTCTAAAGGTATTCAGTAAGTTTTCCGCCGCGTCGGCAAACTTTGCGGATAATTGCTGAAAATTCAAGTCCTCATCAAACGCGCTAGGTATACATTGGGTTGCGCAATCCCGAATTCTAGCAGTTTTGCTAAAACTTAACTTTACAGTGTGTGATTTCATTGAATCCCTTTCCTTTGATCAAGTGTAGTGATGGTTTTTAGTTCAGCAGGATTATAATTTTAATCCCTCTAGGCGGGTAGAGCCATCAGTGCACCTCATGTGATGTGCTGTAGGCATTACTTAAGGTTTTTGCAGCATACCTTCGGCCCCTAGCTGCAACCGCTTTCATTCATATTAATGTACCTCCTTTCATCTTCTCTTTCTTTCATCTTGCTTTCCAACCTCTTGTTGCACCTTTCAAGCCTTTTGCTCCCAATTTCCCTTTCAGCGCTGAATGACCTCGTAGGTCCCAGTGCTTGGCCTTTTGGCCTAAATTTTATATTCCATTTCATATATAATTTTAATAATTAGAAATAAAATGTGCAGCCCTTTTTAGGCATTGAACAAGATCTTAATCATTAACAACCCAGTGCAATTTGTTCATAGGAAATATTACATTTTGTTAGATGCAGTTACCTCATGAGTTCTGTTAATGATACTTATAGAGAATAGGTTAAAAATGAACTGTTACCTCTCCCTGTTCTTTGGTGTTATTACACTGTAATGGAATAATGATACAAGATTGAGTGCTTTAAATCTCGTATCTTAATATTCGAAGATCTCCACAGAAACTACTCTTTTTATCGAAAACTTCTCTTTTTGTGCAGTTGCTTTGATCACAATATAATAATACCGGTATCTCCGTGGTATTATTATTATTATTATTATTATTATTATTATTATTATTATTATTATTATTATTAGAACGATAAGAGTATAATGGCGCCCCTGTGTTAATGGAAATCGCATCGAGCAGAAAGTGACAGTGGAAACACGTCGCCCCTTCCCCTTCGTAAAGAAAAGAAGCGAGAGGAGATTATGATGAATAACCATATAAATCGTAAGAGAATATTATGATGTTTTGATGCCGTGGTGCGGACCGATGGATCAGGAGCGGAAGCCACTGTTTAAAGATAAATATTAGCTTTAATAGCCGGTTTTGTTTGCATTGCTTCCTAACGCTTCCGAGGGGAATTTAATTTTCGTTCCACCGAGTGAGGAAGATGTATTTGCCTTAAAGAGGGAGCTTTAAATTTTGTGCTCGTTTGCCCCTAATGGAAATCTGCTCTTCATTTTAAGACTGAATTGCTTATGTGCACACACACACATGCCCATCCACCTACCTAACACACACACACATATATATATATATATAATATATATATATATATATATATATATATATATATATATATATATATATATATATATATATATATATATATATATATGCTTATATGTCACTAAATTCCATGTGACAATATATTCAGCCAAGGCATTCTTTATTTTTCATGTGGCCTTGGCTGAACACACACACACACACACACACACACACACACACATATATATATATATATATATATATATATATATATATATATATATATATATATATATATATATATATATATATATAACTATGTATTTGTAAAGGAGAGTGCTCAAACAGAAATAATCGCCGGGTTTGTCTTTGTTGGGTGGTTGGGTGTTGGGGGGTGGGGGAATTGGAATCGGTCATTAAATCTCTCTCTCTCTCTCTCTCTCTCTCTCTCTCTCTCTCTCTCTCTCTCTCTCTCTCTCTCTCCAGTGTCTTCATTTTGAATGTAGGCTGCATTCCCGAGGTGTCAGTTGCTCCGGAGTTTTGCAATTTGGCTGTAAAGTGATGACGCAGTGCGCTTTCGCTTTCCACTTAGTTTAACTTCATGGTCAGCGCTGATTGGCCCATGTCGCTGTTAGTTAGAATACGTAGTATATTTCGCTCTAAAAGGTCCCTTAATATCGGCTCGTGTTGTGTATTTCACTGTTTAGATCGGGTTACTATATGAATCTCATGGAAACAGCTCCATTTTTCTGCCATATTGATCTTCAATTTATATAAAATGCAACCCAACAGCGCAAAATACTTAACTATTTCCATAAGCTCAATTTATTCCCTTCATATTGAAGATTAATTCATTCCAGTTCCGTAAAACGGTTAAATTTTGCAAATTTCCAATCCGAGATTCTCCATCTCGTTTGTCGATTTGGCATATAACTATCTAAGCATATGGTTTGAATTAGTTTCCTCTATAACATTAAGTTCCTGCTGCCTTACGTTTTCTCGATCCATTGATTGAAAGGGTTGCCCACTCCACATCGTAATTCTTTTTGTGTTGTCTCCTCGGCATACTCTCATTCATTATTCATTCTCAGTCCCGGCTCGGAAAACTTTCTTTCGCAGTTCTTTATTGCGTTGAAACTTTTTCCTCCTCGGACCGTATAAAGGTTTCAAGGACATTCTCACTTTCTTGCCCATTATGTCTCTGTTGTTGAGTTGAGTTTTTGTGTTGTTTTTATTTCTAAGGTTTTCGGTTGTTATTTTCCCCCCTCTATGTTTTCTTTTTTTGGACCTCTTATTGGTAAATTTTGCACCGTTTAAAAAAATAAAAGAAATATTGAATAAATAATTACTCAGCCTCCCCATCCTCTCTCTCTCTCTCTCTCTCTCTCTCTCTCTCTCTCTCTCTCTCTTTCTTATTTTGACTTGGTTTATCCATACTGTTATCATTGTTTGGCAGTCATTCCTATTTTGGTTCGCCGTAATTCAAACCTTTTTTTATTTTTGCCACCTCATATCACGTTTTCTTTATTTATACTTTTTTTAGT
>NC_089791.1:40502382-40527382 GCF_040412425.1 Macrobrachium rosenbergii
CTTTTCACTTATGTCTTGGCAAGATTTCTCTAAATCCCACACTTTTCACTTTATGTCTCGGCAAGATTTCTCTAAATGCCACGCTTTTCACTTTATGTCTTGGCAAGATTTCTCTAAATGCCACAATTTTCACTTTATGTCTTGGCAAGATTTCTCTAAATGCCACGCTTTTCACTTATGTCTTGGCAAGATTTCTCTAAATGCCACGCTTTTCATTTATGTCTTGACAAGATTTCTCTAAATGCCACGCTTTTCACTTTATGTCTTGGCAAGATTTCTCTAAATGCCACAATTTTCACTTAATATCTTAGGAAAATTTCATTGAATGCTAAACTTTTCACTTTATGTCTTGGCAAGATTTCATGAAATGCCACACTTTTCATTTTATGTCTTGGCAAGATTTCATTGAATTCCACACTTTTCACTTTATGTCTTGGCAAGATTTCATTGAATGCCACACTTTTCACTGAATATCTTAGCAAGATTTCATTAAATGCCAAACTTTTCACTGTATGCGGGAACAAGACCTTTCATACTTATTTGCCTGGCGCAGCCAATTCATGCACAGTAACCTGCACCTCTCACCTGTTGCATATTATGGTAAGATCGACAGCGGTGTGTGTGTGTCTGTGTGTGTCTGTGTGTGTACCTGTGCTCAGAGGCGGAAGAGAGCAAGCGGGATGCTGCTAATAGACCTGTCGCACCAAATGTTCCCAAGGTTTTTTTTTTTTTTTTTCTCGGCGTTATCGTACCTCATATAAATAGAGTTTTCTCTCCGCGAGCTGCATTGTTTACTTAACTAGAGTGCATTCATCGTTCTTTTAAAAAAATGACTTACACATTTCATATTTGACTGTAATGAAATCGACTTCATTTCCTTTCTGGAATAAATCGTATGTCTAGGAAATCTGTCTTGTTACTGTTCGGTAGACTTCTGGTCTAGTATAAATTATCAGGTATCACTACTCTTGCTTATTTGCTGCATGTCTGTATATGAGCATGTTCTTCGAAACATTTTTGAATTAAGCTTGAAATTACAAAAATATTAGCAGCGTGAAAAATACCATATGTTCACTTATTTGTATTTATTCTTGAAAAGATGTTAGCAGTGTGAAAAGTATATGTTCACTTATTTGTACTTATTCCTGCAAAGATGTTAGCAGTGTGAAAAATATAATATGTTCACTTATTTGTATTTATTCCTGAAAAGATGTTAGCAGTGTGAAAAATATAATATGATCACTTATTTGTACTTATTCCTGCAAAGATGTTAGCAGTGTGAAAAATATAATATGTTCACTTATTTGTTTTTATTCCTGATTATTTGTTTTAACTCATAACTTACCAGAAGCAGCAAGCTTTCACTTGCTTAGCACGTGATAGTAATATTGTCATATTTGCTTGGCTTCATAAATTCATTTACATGTGAATATTGCCATTTTGTCATGAACCTTAGTATATTAATTCATGGCCATTTTTAGTTTTCTGTAAAAGAAAACTACTGAGATGGCTATTTGTCTGTCCGTCCGCACTTTTCTGTTCGCCCTCAGATCTTAAAAGCTACTGAGGCTAGAGGGCTGCAAATTGGTATGTTGATCATCCACCCTCCAATCATCAAACATACCAAATTGCAGCCCTCTAGCCTCAGTATTTTTCATTTTATTTAAATTTAAAGTTAGCCATGACCTAGCGTCTGGCACCGCTATACAGTAGTTGCTAACAACACGGGCCACCACCGGGCCGTGGCTGAAAGTTTCATGGGCCGCGGCTGAGAGTTTCACACAGCATTATACGCTGTAAAGAAAACTCGATTGCGCCGAAGAAACTTCGGCGCATATTTTACTTGTTTTCTTAAGATGATAAGCAGCTGGGCTTTGATTTTCAGAGTCCATGTTAAGTTTCTTTCTCGTGTCTAGGTTTTAAGAGAATTCATTTTGTCCAAGTCGTCTGGGAGTATTGCAACAATTTCAACTGCCAACTCCTTCATAGGGTATCCACGTCTCTTCTTTTATTGAAGCGATTGAAATTTACATACTCGGAAACTTGAGATTTCGTTGTAGTGGCCGGCTATTTTTCTGGATTCTTTTAGGCTTGGGAATAACCTTTCGCCCACCAGATTCAGGCCCCTTGCGAAGGTAGGTTCGGCTCGTCAGCTGAGGTTACGAGAAAATTTTTTTCTTTTTGATTTTTTAGTAGATTATATTATGTTTCCCTGACGAAGTCTTCAAGTCCTGAATCTTTGTCTTGCAAAAATCTAATTCGGCGTCGTACGCCGTAAGTACTCTGTCATTCCAGTGTCCAGAAATGAAACGTACCTGATCTTTAACCCGTACGTGATTAGATGTTATTCTGTATTCCATTATGTTTAACATATTAGCTCACACAGCTAGAAATTGTCGTGAGGTATTTATCATAGCCCCTGCGGTACCATTTAAAATAGTTCATTTGCCGGTAAAAGTAGGGGTTTTTTTTAGTTGCTTTAGACTGAAAAGGTTTCATTAGGGCTGCTAAGTTCATTCAAAGAAGTGCAGGTTAAGTCTGGCCACTTGCACTTGCTCAGATTTGCACAAAAAAAACAAATTCTTTGTGTATACTAAGAGGGCTCAAAAATCGTATATGATATCATATAGGTGAGTGAACATAGGAGATTCTAGGACTGCTGCTATTAAAGTCATCAGCGCCCGGAATTTGCATAGTGGACTGGTTAAAGCTGAACACATAAACGTGAGCTTCATCCCTCTCTCTCTCTCTCTCTCTCTCTCTCTCTCTCTCTCTCTCTCTCTCTCATGGCTGAGTTCGAATCCTGCTAGTACGGAAACGGCCTCTCCATTTATTTCTCATTTAGAGCCATGTTGTAGTGATAATGTGAGGCTATCGAGAAGCTAAGAGGTAATTGTTTCTATTAATACACATTATATATATATATATATATATATATATATATATATATATATATATATATATATATATATATATATATAATACATCCTTGTGTCCCTATAAGATGCTAGGTGGTTATATGCTGTAAGGAGAACAAATAATTTCTGGGTCATAGACAAATAAGGCATCTTTTATGAAGGTTGTTAGTCATTTCTTTATATACAGTAGCTTAAATATTGATAATTTTAAAAAAGCTAAAACGTGTTTTAAGATACATGTTCGTTGAGGCGCTTGTAGATGCCATATACTCTTTCATAGCTCCAGGTTTATGGAATTATATATGTATATTATATATATATATATATATATATATATATATATATATATATATATATATATATAATATATATATATATATATATATATATATATATATATATATATATATATATATATATGTGTGTGTGTGTGTGTGTAGGTGTGTGCGCGTGTGTAGGTATGTATGTGTGCGCATGTAGGCACGTAAGCATACATACATATATACATAATCATAAATATAGTCTCCTCACATATTTCGTTTTTATGTTTTGTTAGAGAGAGAACGAGCTTAAAGTTTCCCCGAATGATTCCCAGTTTTCGTTTTCTTAATTGGAGGTGAGAAAAGTTTTACGACAAAGGACAATTAAAGCTAACAGTTACCTCACTCGCATAAATTCTGCAAGTAACAATTCCTCTGTAAAAGTTCTGTCGCGTTAAAATTATGAAGATTAAGGAATTATATTATTATTTACCCGTGCAAAAACTCTGTCGCGTTGAAATTCTCAAGATCAAGGAATTATATTATCATTTGCCCGTGTAAAAATTCTGTCGGGTTGAAATTCTCAGGATTAAGGAATTATTTTTATTTACCTGTGTAAAAATTCTGTCGTGTTAAAATTCTGAATATTAAAGAATTATATTCATCATTTACCTCTGTAAAAATTCCGTCGTGTTAAAATTATTTTTATTATTTATCTGTGTAAAAACTCTGTCGTGTTAAAATGATCAAGGTCAAGTAGTTCTTTTTAAACGCAAGAGTATTGTTTACAGTTCTTTTTAAACGTAAGAGTATTGTTTAGAGGATCCTACGCAGTATGACTCCGTCTTCATTTTAATAAGTAAAGCCTCTTTGTTGTAACCCGTCTAGAGGCCTTGCCCTTTTGTGTCCTGCCACGTGATTAAGTTCTCCCCGTGTTTGCTCCGGCGATTTTCTGAGGGCGGCGTTCAGACCTCTGAATGGTTATGAGGTTGGGCGGACGGCTAATGCTGCCCGAAGTGGAAAATCGACCAGAGGGGCACCGTGATATCTTGACCTTCAGGTTTGACAGTGATTGTCGTTGCCCTTTAAATCAAGTGTTGTCTAGACCTGGATTCTTTTTTTTTTTTTTTTTTTTTTTGTCTGCTCATTACGGTGTAAGAGAATATTTTTTATCAGATGAGTTTGGTTGTTGTTGTTTGAATTATTCGTGGTCACTTGTCTTTTATTATTACTGTGTTTATCATTATATGTATAAAATATATATATATATATATATATATATATATATATATATATATATATATATATATATATATATATATATATATATTATATATATAAATCTATAACTGAGTCACGAAAATATGAATATATACAAATAAAGGCAATACCACGGAGGGGAAGATGGAACAACGGGTGGTGCTATAGGCCTTTCGACTTCGTGTCCTTTACTTAGCCAAGTAAAGGACAGTAAGTCGAAAGGCCTAGCACCACTCCGTTGTTTCGCTTTCCTTCGTGGTATTCCCTTTATATATATATGTATATATATACATATATATTTTATATATAATAACATATATACTCATGCAAGTATATATAGAAATATACACATATGTAAAGTATATGTATGTAGACATGTGTTTGTTGTTTGTTTGTGTATAATAGACTGGTACCCATGTTTTTAGTTTATTGCTGAAATAGAACATGAAATTGTGTTTCCAGCTTTTCCAAGAGTAGCAGAATGCTAAGAATGGCATGAAAAAGAAAAAGTATGTTCGTGAGTGTTTGCGATGTCAGAAAACTACAATGGAGACATGAGCACACAGCAACCACGCTTGCTTAAAAGCAGAGCACCCTTTACCATATAAAGAATCCCCCCTTTTTAAGCATCAGAGTTTCCTATAGGTATAGTAACTCAGTAAAAAAAAAGTCAGCAATCTTTGAAAGCTTTTAGTTTGATTTTGTAACGAAAATACATCGAGGAAACGCGAAAACTTTACAGAAAGGATAAACCTGGGGGGAAAAAAAATCTGAAAAAAAAAAAAATTTGAACTCACTTTTTTTCCACTTGAATCCCGAAGCGGGGGAAAGAAAATTCCAGCTGATTACCTACTTTTTAATTTTTTTTATCCATTTTTTCTCCTCTGTCTATGACTTGGTCTTTTATCGGGGTTTTTTTCCGCAGTGTAATGTGGCACTTTTCTTTAGTGCAGTCTCCCGTGTGTTTTGCAGCCATTTCTTTCGGCGGGGTGAGTTCAAAGTGTTTGACTACACTCGCTCGCTGATTGTTTTCAGCTGTTTGTGTGTTAATCCCCCACTGACGATGTCGAAGGGGACTATATTCATTTTGTCCTCATGTTCTTTCGCCTCTCTCTCCTCAACGGATCTGTCTAATGGACCTTGTCATTGTAACTCGTACCCATTTAAAAGATGTCAGTCATTGGTACGAATGTCGATCGACGTGCTTAGACATATATGAAGAAAGATCAGCCGGGTGTCTCTCCGTCCGTCTGTCATACTCAGTCATATACAGCGTTGATTAAGAGTGAAATTATGTCTGCAAATCCTATACGGTATGCGAACAAGTTTAACACCTTTTAAATCGAGACCTCATATCTGGTATTTATACGCAACTAAAAAGTTCTTTCATATGAAGTCAAGGTCAGTCACCGTGGCCTCCTGTATAGCTGCCATGAAGACCATTTGCGTTTCTCGAGCACTTCTTTTTGGTAGACAATTGCTAAGAGTTATTTGCTTACGAAGGAACCTTAATGGTGTCTTCATTTCTGAGAGGAACAGTTTATCCTCGCTACAATTCTCGGCGAGGGTTTGTAATGGGGAGCAGTTTTGCATGTTTGTTAGAGAGGCGGGCCTCCTCAATAAATTTTAAAATGTACACATATGCAGTATGTGTACGTATAGATAGTATATGTGATTAAATATGATTATACAGTACACACCACTCACACACACACACACACACTTATATATATATATATATATATATATATATATATATGTGTGTGTGTGTGTGTAATGTGTGTGTGTGTTTTAGATATTTATGTTATGAAACTACTTTTAAAGGTGTTTTTTCTTTAGTTTCCTTTTTTTTTTAATTTATTAAGGCGTCAATAACCTAGGTGTTGTGACGCCTGTTTTAGTAGCTATAATCAATCAATCAATCATTTCATCAAAGAGGAGATGATCGTGGGTCGGTGGAGAGATATATTACTTTAGCAAGACTCTGTGATTGGTTGCTTTGCATATAAATACACAAAACCACAGTTACATATGTGTGCAGATGTGTATATAATACATACATACATACATATATATATATACACACAAATATATACAGTATTGTTTGCACATATATCAGTATCTTCGAAAACTCTTTCAATTATGCAGCTTGTCGTGTTCCGTCCACATGCAGACGACTATGTACGCACGTGCAAGAAAGAGAAATGGTACGATAACAGAATAAGAAGAAAAAAACAAGGTGTACATAACGCTACAACTCATCTTTAAAGAAAGTCAGTGTGTACACTAATTAACAAAGGAAATGCACTTGCATTTGTTTACTTCATTAACGCTGACCGTAGGGAATTGCTGCACTCTCAGTCAGTGAGAATCATGAGACTATAGATTACGTCAGAATCCATACAAAAAGTGCGAAGTGGAGTTGTTAATAGTACAAGAAACAAATAGTTTGTTGCTGATAAAAGAAACACTGGTCCAAGGTGTCGGGATGAATTGCTTGCATAGTGCATGCTAAGTAAGAAAATCTGAAGCTGTCAAAAACATAGAAATATATTGAAAGGGTAAGAAGGTGACCACCGGTGAAAAGGTGGATTAGTGCTCTGAGGTGGCTTGACCATGTGGAGAGAATGGAGGGCAACAGGCTGGCGAAAGGTTTATAATGAGGGAGTCCTGTAAGGAAGGAGGAAAGGATTACCTGGGAATTGCTTGATAAATCAAAAGGAAGGGGAACTGGAACGGAAGTGTCTAAATATATTTGGGAAGAAGGAGAGTACGTGCGGGGTAAGTAACTTATGCAGTTTGTATGGGGATTCAGTGGGTTGCTTATGAGCTCTGTGGAAGTACATGAGGCAGCTTGTATTGTGGAAGTTTTATGCACATGTTTTCATCCTTTATTTGGCAGAGGCGTTAGCTTCTCTCTCTCTCTCTCTCTCTCTCTCTCTCTCTCTCTCTGTATATATATATATATATATATATATATATATATATATATATATATATATATATAAAGTATAATGTATGTATTCATTTACTTGTGTGTATATATATATATATATATATATATATATATATATATATATATACACAAGCATATGTATGTATGTATGTATATGCTTGAACGTATGTAAATTGGACTGTATATATTTTTTTGATTGAACAAAGATGTCAGCTTTAGATACATTTCCATCTCATTTCCTCTAGCTTCAGTTGTTGTTCATAAAAATGGCGTAACGCAACAGATACGAAGCTCGGGTGATAAGAGAATGCACTCGCCGTCTGGAAGGTAATAAAATTTGATGACCTTGGGGTAAATCACTCCTGGCCCTGAAGACAAGAACGCGAGAGAGGAAGGAGTGCATGATGATTGAATCTCTGCCGTTCCCTTTGACCATGTTACGGCTTATGGAATGAGGTGCAGCGCTGAATTGTTACATGTGCGTTTATTGCTTTGAGTATGAACGCGTGCAAGAATGCATGCATGTCGCTTTTTTTTCCATTGGATACAGCGTTCCCCTAAGTTGGACTTTAAGATCTGCTCACTTACCTGGGCTGAAAATGTATTCCAGTGACAAACTTTTTCGCGTTTTGAGGAATAGTCGAAGCTGAATACGTTATGCTTCAAAGCCTGGGTGATTATATATATATATATATATATATATATATATATATATATATATATATATATATATATATATATATATATATATATATATATATATATATATATATATATATATATATATATATATATATATGTGTGTGTGTGTGTGTGTGTGTGTGTTTGTGTGTGTATACTTTATATATATATACACACATATATATAATATATATATACATGTGTGATTGTGTGCGTGTGTGAAGTATATGTTACCTACATCGGGCATTATTGTTCATGGTGTGCGCCCAAGTGATGCCGTTTAACACGCCTCCCGTCACCAACCCTCTCTAATTCTCTTGTCTGCAGAAACGCCGGCTTTGGGGACCTTACCTTTTTCCAATGGTTTATTTATGCATTTTCTAAGTTGATGTGACTTCTGCCTTTAATAAGTGAAAATTTAGATTACTGATCGTCTCTACTGGTTGGTCAGAGTTCGGAGGCGCACACTAGGCCTCTCGCTCCCTGTCACACCTAAAGGGACGCCCAGGGGTAAGGGTCTATGCTAACATAAGCTAGCTTATCCAAAGCAACCACAACGATAGTATTGAGAGAGGACAGTTGCCAGACGATGATTGTTTTGAAGAAATGGAGTTGGTTTGTGATAGAAGAGGAAAATCCGAAGCCGTGTCTGTGTGTGTGTGTTTGTGTGTTTGTTTGGGTGTCAGGAAAATTCCTTTGATGTGACCACAACGTTTGTGCAATTAATTTTCTCCGCGGTTTGTCATAACCGTCCCCGCCGTGTCGTCATTCTCGGAACGAAGTGAAATCGATTATCCGTCAATTTCGTTTTATGGAAATGCGGGAGACGCAAGACGATAAGTTGTTTGTCCCGGCGGTACTCATTACGCGAGATGGCCGCGATTAATCGAACATCAGAGGGAGATGGAACGAACCGAGAGGACGATTTCTTTCGGGCATTCGTCCGCCAGTGAATGTAGGGATCGTGCCTGAAGGAGAACTTCGGATCGAGCGAGGAAAATGCCAAGATAGGGTATGTACATGAGAGTTTTTGGACTGCATAATCTTTTCGGATTTTTATAGTCTGTGAATTTTAATTGTTCATTGGTTGGCCATAATCGTTCGTTGGGTGAAATTATATATATTATATATATATACAGTATATATATATATATATATATATATATATATATATATATATATATATATATATATATGTATATATATATATATATATATATATATATATATATATATATATATATATATATATATATATATATATATATATATATATATATATATGTATGTACAAGGTATATATATCTATATCTATATACTCGTACATTTTTATATATGTGTAAGTGAAACTTTAGAATACTGATCATCTCTACTGGTTGGTCAGAGTTCGGAGGCGCACATTAGTCCTCTCGGATCCTATATATATATATATATATATATATATATATATATATATATATATATATATATATATATATATATATATATATATATATATATATATATATATATATGTATATATATATATTATATATATATATATATATATGTATATATATATATATATATATATATATATATATATATATATATATATATATATGTGTGTGTGTGTGTGTGTGTGTGTGTAAAAGTATATGAACCCTCACGCCTGCAAGAAAATATATGCCTTACAAGTGTCTGGCTTTTTTCATACATTGATATTTTAATTCAAAATGAAAGCTCATTTACAGGCATTATGTGAATGTTTTTAGTTCTCACCATAAAGCAAAGCGAACACTCTAACGACTGATGGAGGTGAATAATTGTGCCTTGGCATATAAGTATTTCCTGTTTTATAAACACGCAAATATTTATGATACACTCGCATTACCTCCCTTCACTGCGAGGTGCTTCCTGGTAATACTTTAGAGTTATTACACTCATTCGTCCTCTCTCTCTCTCTCTCTCTCTCTCTCTCTCTCTCTCTCTCTCTCTCTCTCTCTCTCTCTTTATTCTTTTGTAGCATGCAGTAGTGGCGAAAGTAATTTCCATTTCACAAGGGCGTAACGCTGACGATCACGCTGAGAGCGTCTACTTTAAAACGCTGGTTCATAAGTTGATTTACATAAATTTTGGAGAGACGACGTTTCTTGACTGTCCTCCGAGATGGAGGCTGCCTGGCAAGCACACACACACACACACACACTTGTGGATATATGTGTGTGCATACACACACGCACACATATATATATATATACATACGTGTGTGTGCGTGCGTGGGTGTATATCTATCTATCTATTTATATATATATATATATATATATATATATATATATATATATATATATATATATATATGTATGTATGTATGTATGTATGTATGTATGTATGTATGTATGTATTTATGTATGTATGTGTGTATGTATGTATCTATTTGTCATTGTACTGAAAGTGAAAATTATACAGGTTTAAAATGTTGTTTTATATATATGTATATGTATATATATATATATATATATATATATATATATATATATATATATATATATATATATATATATATATAGAGAGAGAGAGAGAGAGAGAGAGAGAGAGAGAGAGAGAGAGAGATGGATTCTTAAGGCTTAATGGCATTTATCGTCGCGCTTCGTCGCTGGTGTCGATATTGCGCTTTGAATGACTGTATTCTAATTTAGACTAATGATTTTTAATGTCGACTCTTTAATTTGGTGCTCAGGTAGTGTAGAATTCGAATGGTCGTATTACGAAATCTCATTATCTCTGAGATTTTCCCCCCAAAAAAGGTTTCTTATTGGTTTGCTTTTATTATATTCCTACTTTTAATTTCCGGGAGTTTTTTTTTTTACCGTAATTTTCTGGCCGAATGGTTTAATTGTGCTGTATCTTCCACTTAAAAGTACCCGTTCCGTGTACATTAATTTCACTCTGGGGACAGAAACTCCGAAATTACTAAGCCTGCAATAACGGTGAGACTTAAAGATGCGAAATTTATTTACGGAGTCAGAGGGAGGAGTTTTGAGAATGAAGTTATCGCGCTCTTCTTCTTTTGAAGTCGAGTCTGTTGCGCTGCTTTCAGTCAACTTGGCCGGATGCCAGGTATATTGAATTTTGCTCTTTACCGAAGTGAAATTAGCACGATATGAATATTTGCTCTCTCTCTCTCTCTCTCTCTCTCTCTCTCTCTCTCTCTCTCTCTCTCTATATATATATATATATATATATATATATATATATATATATATACAATATATATATATATATATATATATATATATATATATATATATATATATATATATATATTGTATATATATATGTATATGTAATTTGAACTTTGATCTTTTTTTACGGAACGGAATTTCTTAAGATATTAATATATTCTATTGGATAGCTCTCTCTCTCTCTCTCTCTCTCTCTCTCTCTCTCTCTCTCTCTCTCTCTCTACATAATATAGATATATACAGTATATATATACAATATATATATATATATATATATATATATATATATATATATATATATATATATATATATATATATATAGAGAGAGAGAGAGAGAAAGAGAGAAGAGAAAGAGAGAGAGAAAACTACATGGTCAAATCAATTTTTGGGTATTAGGAACCATTCACCGTTACGTCAGTGTGTGAAGTGAAAGCTTTAAATCTGTCAGGGGTTGCCGCTGGATGAGTTTTCGTAGTCTCTTTTATTGTGTTTAGGAGACAAATTAATGTGAATTGCTAAAGGTACCATATTTCGAATGTTCAGTTTTGGTTCGTTTTTTTGTGTCCTATTTCGTTCTCAGAATTTTTCGCAGGGAAGTTACTATACACAAGTACAATGCTAGATTCTGAAAATACATGTTCCCAGAATTTTTTCTGAGGATTTGTATGGCTTTCTTACTTTCGAAAATGGATTTGTCTTCACCCAGGAATTTCAGGGAATTCCTTTTTTTTTTCTTTTTTTTTAGAACTGTTGTTCTATACAACAACACCAGAATGCACGAGTAAAAAAATTTCTGAGTAGCACACTCTATTACAAGTCCAAGAATTATCCTTTCCAAGGCAGCAACTGAAATCAATTGGAAACGTGCGGTTGTTTATTTTGTCACGTGGTTTCGCGTCAGATAAATTACGATGCTATGTTAGCATTATATGCCTCTGATCACCTTCTTAAGCTTGTGCAATGTGCGAGTTTTTTCCCTGCAAAATGTATATTTCCAGTTTAACGTACGTATAATTTTCTACAACAAAAATGTTGCTTTCATTTAGAAAAATGAATTAGCGATTTCATTGCGATCACGATCCAAGTTTTGAAGAAGTTTTGAAGAAGTTTTAAATAAGGCTTTAATTAGAGACACTCACGAAAGGTGTCTCGTTTCTTATACTCATTTGTAAACGTCAGAAGAGTTTTAAACTTTTTACGCCAGTTTTCGAATGTCGTCATCAGAACTATTTTTGATCGAGAAGCTATCGATCCTCATCATGAATGTAACTAATTATCAACTTTCGTTTCGAGATGAAAATTTCTGGAATATTTCATTTTACTGGGCCTGAATTGACCTCTCTCAGCGGTTTCCTTTTTCACTTTCACTTTCACTGTCTTTTTGATACAGTTATCATATTTTCACCATTCTCTTCCACCTTCCTAACCCCCTTCTCTTTTAATAATGATTCCACTTTACCTCCCTTTCCTTTGTTTTTGGTACAATCATAATTTTTCACCATTCTCTCCTACCTTCTTTAACCCCCTTCACTTTTAATAATGATTCCACGTTGCATCCTTTTCCTTTCCTTTTGTTACAGTCATCGTATTTTCACCATTCTCTTCTATTTTCCTTTCTTTTTGTTACAGTCATCATATTTTCACCATTCTCTTCTACCTTGCTTAACCCCTTCTCTTTTAATAATGATTCCGCTTTATCTCCTTTTCCTTTCTTTTTGTTACAGTCATCGTATTTTCACCATTCTCTTCTATTATCCTTTCCTTTTGTTACAGTCATCATATTTTCACCATTCTCTTCTACCTTCCTTAACCCCTCCTCTTTTAATAATGATTCTATTTTACATCCCTTTCCTTTCTTTTTGTTACAGTCATCATATTTTCACCATTCTCTTCTACCCTCTTAACCCTTTCTCTTTTAATAATGGTTCCACTTTACATCCCTTTCCTTTCTTTTTGTTACAGTCATCATATTTTCCCCATTCTCTTCTACCTTCTTAACCCTTTCTCTTTTAATAATGGTTCCACTTTACTTCCCTCTCCTTGTCGCGTTCCAGTTTAGGTTTCATTTGCTCCCCTCCCACCTTCAAAGATCTGGTGCTGGTATTTTCTGCTGCTTTCTCCTGGTTTTTCCTGTCTCTTAAACATAGCCGTTTACTTTCTCTCTCTCTCTCTCTACAAACAAACATAGCCGTTTACTTTCTCTTTCTTTCTCTACAAACAAACATAGCCGTTTACTTTCTCTTTTTTCTCTACAAACAAACATAGCCATTTACTTTCTCTTCCTTTCTCTACAAACAAACTTAGCCGTTCACTTTCTCTTTCTTTCTCTACAAACAAACATAGCCGTTTACTTTCTCATTCTTTCTCTACAAACAAACATAGCCGTTTACTTTCTCTTTCTCTCTCTACAAACAAACATAGCGCTGTTTACTTTCTCTTTCTTTCTCTACAAACAAACATAGCCGTTTACTTTCTCTTTCTTTCTCAGCTGTTTGTATGTTGATATATAAACACTTGTTAGGTTGTTGCATCTTTTTCTATCCTCTGTGTCTTCTTTTCTTCTTCCGCCTTTCGCATTTCATTCTGCTTAATTCATTGACTTTTCAGGTTTGTTGTATATGAATGGTTGCTCATTGTGAATGATACTGATAATGCTGATAATACTAATGCTTATAGTTTTCGTTGTTCTTTCTCTTCCCCTTTTCTTCTTTCTCTAGATAAAAACGTTTTTCTTATTTCTTTGCCGATTCTCTTTTGGAGTGTCATCCCTTCCTTTCTTAAATTGCCTTTGCTTTGTTATCACTTTGATTTCTCCGTTTTGTTCTTCACTTTATCCTTAAATGTTTTCATTCCATCTTGTCTCCATCCACTCCCCAATTCCTTCATGCCAGTTTCTTCCTTCTTATCTCTCTCTCTCTCTCTCTCTCTCTCTCTCTCTCTCTCTCTCTCTCTCTCTCTCTCTCTCTGACAGCTGCTGCTGCTGCGTAAGAAAGTGAAAGCGAGGTTGACTTATTGACGCGCTGTATATACCCGTTGATCCATAAGCAAGAAGATCGTTAAAACAATTTACAATAAATATCGGTAATAGACTTTTATGATCGTGATAAGAACAAAGTATGGTGGAATTCCTTCTCACAGGTTGAAGGTAAAGCATATCATTGAAGTTGCCCGAGCTAGGTATTGGAAAAAATTATCCGATATCGGATTTTTCACGAAACTCCATAACATATAGTTCATTAAGGAATTTAGAAAGAGTGCGATGGCCCGGAAGTGGTGTTTGGGGGGAGGGGGATTGGGTGTTTTGTTCACATGTTACAAAGGCAACACCTTCGCTTTATTGCGTTGTACATGTCCATATTTTATGCTAACTTGCTCGTAGCATTTATGAACATTGAATCCAGTTGTCTTCTGTCGTAATTTATCCATGATATATGTTTAAAGCATAGTATACATATTACATGTAATTATTATTTGCTTGCATGTCATTAGCAGAATGTATATCGAGTAGCTTTCTGAGGATATAAAAAAAATATTTTTCATATGCATAATAATTCTTAAGTATTTAAAGGCAGAAAATTTTTTTTCGTATGTAATAAAGGAAGACAATTTTTTTTTGTGAGTAACTGGATTCCCTTCATCGTCAGAATATGTTAAGGTTTAACTTTCTTTTCGGCTTTAGAAACGATTCATGAAGCTTTGTTTACAACCTCTTTTAGGAGCATTTTGATGTTTCATGATGAAAATATGGACTTGAAAGCAAGGCTTTTCTGTTCTTAAAATTTTGTGATAAATCGATGATATTCTTTTCATACTCTATAATAAGATGTACTGGACTTTTCAGGAAAACCGTAAAGTCTCTCTCTCTCTCTCTCTCTCTCTCTCTCTCTCTCTCTCTCTCTCTCTCTCTCTCTCTCTCTCTCTCTCTCAAATTCCAAAATTGAGCTAAATTAAGAACAGAGTTCGGTTACCATTTATATTGTATGTACACATTTCTTCAGTATAAAAAGCATTGATATAATGTCTGGTGAGTCGACAAATATTAATGCCATTGTTAATTTATAGCCGAGGGAGACGAATAAAATCCTTCAAAGGTTTATATATATTTCTTTTTAAGACTCATTCATTTCTTTTTAAAGTCGGAGTTCCATCTTATTTGGCGAAATCCTTTACAATCTGTCTTGGTCGTCGTCGACCGTGGCTGCTGGTGCCTTTGGCCGGATTTTGAAAGGACCCACAACTCTTCCGATGACATCAAATTGAGCTGTTGGCGTCCCTTTTGGGACTTACTGAGGCAATTGCGGCCTCGGGGATTTTCTCGAATTATGTAACGGAAACGGGTCTTGTCAATCTGTATTGAAAGCAGTTCTTGTCTTCAGTCCGAATTGAAATGCTGGATCTTTTTATTGTTTTTAGTTTTCTGTAAAAGAAAACTATTGAGATGGCTTTGTCTGTCCGTCCGCACTTTTTCTGTCCGCTCTCAGATCTTAAAAACTACTAAGGATAGAGGGCTGCAAATTGGTATGTTGATCATCCACTCTCCAATCATCAAACATACCAAATTGCAGCCCTCTAGCCCCAGTAGTTTTTATTTGATTTAAGGTTAAAGTTAGCCATGATCGTGCGTCTGGCACCGCTGTAGATGCCAAAACACATGCAACGACCGGGTCGTGGCTGAAAGTTTCATGGGCCGCGGCTGAGAGTTTCATGGGCCGTGGCTGAGAGTTTCATACAACGTTGTACATTGTACAGAAAACTCGATTGCTCCGAAGAAACTTCGGCGCATTTTTTACTTGTTTTTCATATCTCTGACTGATGTGACCTCGGTAGTGATGAATATGGAGAAAAAAATTTCTTTACGATAAACGATTTAAACAACTTTTAGATAAAATTATTTTCTGAACGAAAATTGGAATGGAAAATTAATAATGAACATAATTAAATTGCGGACGAAATGTCATTTAAACATCAAATATTTGATAGAATAGTTTTCATAATAAATTACAGCTATCATTGTGAAACGCTCTTTTTTTTGTTGTTGTTTTAAGATATGTCCGCTGCAGCCTGTATGATTTTGGTAAAGCAAAATTAAGTTTTAGTCGGGTACCTGTTTTTTTTTGTTTTGTATGGATAGCCAAAAATGTATATTAAGATGTATTATTTTTTATTCAGAATTGTTTGTGGAAGGATCAATTCCCCGTTTCTGATATTGTCATTCCACTTTTACTTACTTTTATAGACTCCCTGCATTAATTCGTACACTGTAAAACTATGGGCATTCCTGTAACCTTTTCCCCGTAACATTACAGAATATCTCGTATTCAAGAAAGCATATCCTATTCTGCCCAATTCCCCCCCTCCCCCCTTCTCTCTCTCTCTCTCTCTCTCTCTCTCTCTCTCTCTCTCTCCTCACCGATTTTCTCAAATTATCGATTACGTTCTTTTAACTTTTTTTTTTTATTATTACACTCATGCACTTAGTATTGCCAAACAATATCTCAAATTCCCTTTCTTCTTTAAGAGGCGCCAGGAAAATTGTCTGTACGGACAGAAGTCTAAAATCCAATATCTGCCCTTTTTTTTTTTTTGTTCAGAAAAATGCGTGAGTGTTCCTTTTGTTTTAGAATATCATTTTAAGGACATAAGGAAAACACCTTCTTTTAAGGATATAAGGAAAAAAATTTTTAAGGACACAAGGAAAACCCCTTTTTTAAGGGCATAAGGACAACACCTTCTTTTAAGGACATAAGGAAAGTTCTTTGAGGTTTTGACATTCACCGTAAGCGAAGAATGTTGAGCTTTCATCAAAGGCTGGGTTACAAAGAGTGCAGCTGTAGATGCGATTATATTATACAAAGAATTAATTTACTGAAGTTTGTTTCGCATTTCATGCGTTGTTTATTTTCCACAATGTAAGTTTTAAACAGTATTAAGTGCTATGTGTTTGAAATAGAAAAGCTAATAATATTTTTCGTACAATATTAACTTATCCTTAATTTTTTTTATGCGATGCTTATCAAATTGTTTAAATACATGGCCAAAAGCACACACACAAAAACACATATGGATAAACATGCATATTATGTACACATAGACACAAATATATATATATATATATATATATATATATATATATATATATATGTAAATATATAATATGCGTATGTATGTATGATATGCACTGGTGCATATATTAATGTATAATGTAGAAACTGACTAAAGTCAAGTCGTTTGTGAAATATCAGTTCCCGATGTATTTGCCTGCATTGCCTGTAAGCCTATTATTATGCAGGGTACCGCGGAGATATCTGGCATTTGTTGCGGTTTTTAGTTTTATGTAAATATGGAACTGCGCTGCAGCGTTTAGCTGGCTTTTAGACTAATAGACTTTTAATGGACATTCGATGTTGGTAAGCGCGCGTAGGAGACATTTTGTGCTCATTTTCCTTTTTTTTGTCCTTCTGTCGTAACAGTGGTATACTTTGAAATACTCGTTCTTTGGTAAGAGCCCTTCATGAACGCGGCCGGGTAGTATTTTTGGAGTTCTGATACTTTTTCCTTAAAAAAAGGCGTTGTGCTTATGTCCTTAAAGAAGGTGTTTTGCTTATGTCCTTAAAAAGGGTGTTTTACTTATGTCCTTAAGAGAGGTGTTTTTATTATGTCCTTAAAAAAGGTGTTTTACTTATGTCCTTAAGAGAGGTGTTTTTATTATGTCCTTAAAAAAGTTAGGTCTTCACTGGATGGGTCGATATCGTACTCGCCCAGCACTCCCCTGGGACCGCGTTCGATTCCCCGGCCGGCCAGTGAAGGATTAGAGGAGTTTATTTCTGGTGATAGAAATTCATTTCTCGGTATAATGTGATTCGGATTCCACGATAAACTGTAGGTCCCGTTGCTAGGTAACCAATTGGTTCTTGGCCACGTAAAATAAGTCTAATCCTTCGGGCCAGCCATAGGAGAGCTGTTAATCAGCTCAGTGGTCTGGTTAAACTAAGGTATACTTAACTTTTCCTTAAAAAAGGTGTTTTACTTATGTCTTAAAAATTGTTTTCCTTGTGTCCTTAAAAAAGTGTTTTCCTTATGTCCTTAAAAGAAGGTGTTGTCCTTATGGCCTCAAAAAAGGCGTTTTCCTTGTGTCCTTAAAAAATTTTTTCCTTATATCCTTAAAAGAAGGTGTTTTCCTTATGTCCTTAAAATGATGTTTTCCTTATGTCCTTAAAAATGTTTTCCTTATGTTCTTAAAAAATGTTTTCCTTGTGCCCTTAAAAAAGGTGTTTTCCGTATGTCCTTAAGAAAGGTGTTTTACTTATGTCCTTAAGAAAAGGTATTTTCCTTTTGTCTTTAAAAAAAGTTTTTTCCTTATGTTCTTAAAAAGATGCTTTGGTTATGTCCGCAAAAAAGGTGTTTTCCTTATGTCCTTAAGAAAGGTGTTTTCCTTATGTCCTTCGTAAAAGTGTTTTCCTTGTGTCCTTAAAAAAAGTGTTTTCCGTATTTCCTTAAAAGAGGTGTTTTCCGTATTTCCTTAAAAGAGGTGTTTTCCTTGTGTCCTTAAAAAAAAGGGGGTTTCCTTATATGTCCTTAAAAAGATGTTTTCCTTGTCCTTAAAAGAGGTGTTTTCCCTATGTCCTTAAAAAAGGTGTTTTCCTAGTGTCCTTAAAAAAAGGTGTTTTCCTTATGTCCTTAATAAAAGTGTTTTCCTTGTGTCGTTAAAAAGGTGGTTTCCGTATGTCCTTAAAAAAAGGTGTTTTCCTTTTGTCCTTAAAAAGGTGTTTTCCTTAAGTCCTTAAAAAAGGTGTATTCCTTATGTCCTTAAAAAGATGTTTTCCTTATGTCCTTAAAAAAAGGTGTTTCTTTTTGTCCTTAATAAAAGTTTTTTCCTTGTGTCCTTAAAAAAGGTGTTTTCCGTATGTTTTAAAAAAGGTGTTTTCCTTTTGTCCTTAAAAAAGGTGTATTCCTTATGTCCTTATAAAAGTTGTTTTCCTTATGTCCTTAAAAAAGGTGTTTTACTCATGTCCTTAAAAAAGTGTTTTCCTTTTGTCCTTAAAAAAGAGGTTTTCCTTATGTCCTTAAAAAAGGTGTTTTCCTTTTATCCTTAAAAAATGTATTTTCCTTATGTCCTTAAAAAGGTGTTTTTCTTATGTCCTTTAAAAAAAGGTGTTTCCTTTAGTCCTTAAAAAAGGTGTTTTCCTTATGTCCTTAAAAAGGTGTTTTCCTTATGTCCTTAAAAAGGGTGTTTTGTTTATGTCCATAAAAAATGTTTTCCTTATGTCCTTTTAAAAAGTGTTTTCCTTATGTCCTTAACAAGGTGTTTTCCTTATGTCCTTAAAAAGGGTGTTTTCCTTATGTCCTTAAAAAGTGTTTTCCTTATGTCCTAAAAGAAGGTGTTTTCCTTATGTGCTTAAAAAAGGTGTTCTCCTTATGTCCTTAAGAAAGGTGTTTTCCGTATGTCCTTAAAAAAGTGTTTTCCTTATGTCCTTAAAAAGTGTTTTCCTTATGTCCTTAAAAAGTGTTTTCCTTATGTCCTTAACAAGGTGTTTTCCTTATGTCCTTAAAAAGGGTGTTTTCCTTATGTCCTTAAAAAGTGTTTTCCTTATGTCCTAAAAGAAGGTGTTTTCCTTATGTGCTTAAAAAAGGTGTTCTCCTTATGTCCTTAAGAAAGGTGTTTTCCGTATGTCCTTAAAAAAGTGTTTTCCTTATGTCCTTAAAAAAGGTGTTCTCCTTATGTCCTTAAAAAGGGTGTTTTGTTTATGTCCATAAAAAATGTTCTCCTTATGTCCTTAAAAAAGTGTTTTCCTTATGTCCTTAAAAAAGGTGTATTCCTTATGTCCTTAAAAAAGGTGTTTTCTTTATGTCCTTAAAAAAGTGTTTTCCTTATGTCCTTAAAAATGTGTTTTCCTTATGTCCTTAAAAAGGTGTTTTCCTTGTCCTTAAAAAGTGTTTCCGTTTTGTCCTTAAAAAATGTTTTCCTTATATCCGTAAAAAAAAGTTTTTTTCCTTATGCCCTTAAAAAAAGGTGTTTTCCTTGACTCCTGTTGAGGTTATGTCCCCGTGCAAATTATTACAGTTAAGCAACTTTGGTTGTGGTCATGACTTGAATGGATAATCACTCAGAAAATAGTAGCAGTCGTCGACGTTAGATGTTCCTTGAAAATCTGTCGGGCAGGTCATGGGGCTAGCAGCCTCATCCCAAATGCCGTTGATGTAAACAGGAAAGGTAGAGAGCGCTCTCTTGAATCAACCCATCCAAGAGGCGAAAGATGTGTGGTTTAAAAAAAAAAAAAAACCTTAAATCCAGTATTTCCTGACCTGTCCGCAGAAAGTATTTACTCTTAAAGTCTTTAAGCTTCTTTCTAAGCATTTGTATTTTTTTAATGTTATTAAAAATATATTAGTGCTCGGGTGAAGATCTTGTAACTCTACTGAAAATTACTTAAACCTCTGAATCAGAGAAATAGGTCACGATTACTTGTTGAATGGCGTATCAAATGACAAAATCCAAAATTCTGTCATCACAGGTCGTTTTGCTCAAAATAAGCTGAGGCCACAAGCCGGAAAAGTAAGTTAATCGATAAAAATGGGTGAATCAGTTTTTAAACTTATTTTAAAACCTCCGAGTCCTTTGTTGCAAAGGGTAATCTTAAGATTGCTGAATCCAGCATCTTCTCTGATGAGGAATATTGGAATAATATAAGCAGATTTCCACGTTGCAGTCACTGAGATAATTTTCCCCGATGTCATCCTCAACACGTTTGCAACAGTACCGTGTAATTGCAAGCGAAGACTCGTACAAACGGTAATTATTCCCTCGGGCAATGCCCTGAATGCAATCCCAATTATGCTAACAACAACGCTACGTTAATACAAGTTCATCAGTCACGTCGCAACGGACGATAACCTCGCAGTCAGAGGGTTTCGTCCCCACTCCCTAACCCCTACCCTCCCGAGAGAGAGAGAGAGAGAGAGAGAGAGAGAGAGATGTAAGCTGGGATCCTGCCGTCTGCATGATGTGCCTTGGCACTGCCCGGCGAATATAACGTTATTGCTTCAAGGAGTTTCCTCATAACGCTGGACTTCCCAGAGTTAGTTCATCGGGGAGTGACGCTTAATGTCGTTTTTACTTATTTTTGCGTCATGTTTCGAGTGATGTGAGTCATTATCCGTGATTCGTTTTTCCCGTGCCTCGTAAAGCCTGATTAATGCTGTGTTCCTAAGAGGGATTGTAAGATGGTTAATAATCCATCTTCGGCTTGCGTTTGTTATGTGTGTGTGTGTGTGTGTGTGTGTATACATATATATATATATATATATATATATATATATATATATATATATATATATATATATATATATATATATATATATATAATAGAGAGAGAGAGAGAGAGAGAGAGAGAGAGAGAGAGAGAGAGAGAGAGAGTTCAATTCTGCAAATATAATTTCCTCTTATTTTACTAGGTGATCACTCCAAAAATAAACTTCGCAGTCATTCTTTGAAAGCATTCATTTCCAGGTCCTGAAGACAGTAATTATATTGAACTCATTTAAACCATCTGTATTCACCAGTCGAAAATATGAAACGATCTGTTTCTTGAGGTAAGTGGTATAAAAAAAAATTGATTAGGGATGTATAGATTGATGACCAGAAAGAGGTATTTTACAGTATATTGTAACGTCAACGGATTGATAAAAAAATTGGGAAGCGGCGGGAGTAAGGGAGATTTGTTTAGTGAGAGGCCAAGTGACCTTCCTTCCCTTGACCTCCGGGAAAGAAAAGGTGCAATTGTACTTGAGTTCCGGGGACAGAAGAAGATTTTCAATCTGTCCACATAGTATCTTCAGTGGCCCGCGATTTATAGCTGGAGGAAGTGCTTCTTGTTGTAAAAGACTGGATTGCTCAAGGCATCTACCGCTCGCCTTAGATCTTGTCTTAGTTTGTACATTTGCAGCCTCAGTGTGATGGTAGCTTGCTGGGAATACGGTTATTACCAACCATTTGATCCTGCAGGGGTGACCAAGTAGTACACGCGCCATTAACAGTACTGGTCGATGAAACTGATAATTGTGATCTAAACGGAATTCTGGTATTATTTCGATGGAGTTTTCCTGTTGATGAGAATTTTTCTTTTAAATTGTTTACGAATATAAAAAAAAATCCCTAGAGACACTTTGTTTCTTTGTTCACTTGGAATGAGTGCCAGCACTTGATCCATGGTATCTCGCTTTCTTATTCGTCGCCCATCATAATATTAGAGTATTTAATTATGTTCTGTTCGTAATTGATTTCATCCATTCTGCTACTGTTGCCCTAAGCACGAACTTATTTACCTAATAGTTGGTCAGCTGTGGTGGATCGCAGACCTGGTGGAGAAAGGTTTTTGGTGCAAGCAACCCCATCCACCAGAAATTTTGTACTTGCTTAGAACTGGAACTTTAGGACCCCATTCAGCCACCCTCTGAGGGTGAAAGGTATATAGGAGAAGGAAAAACTCGGTAAAGTATTGGAATGGTATTGATTTTTGTATGAGCAAACTTAAGTCATTAGAAATGACTTTCTAATTAATGTCACATTTTAAATCACTTAAGCTTCGGTTTGTGATTCCTCATGGATGTCTCTCTCTCTCTCTCTCTCTCTCTCTCTCTCTCTCTCTCTCTCTCTCTCTCTCTCTCTCTCTCTCTCTCTCTCGTAAGAGGAACTGCAACCTTTTACTTCAAGGCGAACTCTTCAACATAAAAACTGGATTCAAATGCGTAAACTACAATTATCGTTCTTGCTTCCTCTTCCCTGAATTCATGCTGATTATTTTCCATTTCATGTGGTTTCCTCTTCCTTTTTTGACAATAACGCTAATAAACTTGAAAATTGTTTAGCGAGTTACAAACCTTCATCTGCTTCATTTAAAGAATATATGTTTTTTTTTTTTTTTTAATGTACCTCTCCCTTTAATAATTTCTCCCAGTATTTTTACGACATCGCTGGTCGTGCTGTTAGCATGAATGTCCCCCTGATGTTAAAACTCGAGTAAATAGTGGATGTTATTTTGCGATAAAAATAAGAATGACATTTCTTATTTTTTCCTGTTCGCATAACCCTATCTTTATCTAATTCTATTTGTTTTGTTTACAGGTGAGTCCCCCCGTTTTCCGGATCATCGGAATTTTATGGATATTGCAGATGAAGTGCGCGCTGGTATGTAAGAGAATTCATTTATGCAACTGTGTGTTGTAGCGTTTTTAAAGCTTTGCTCGGTATATGACTCTTGCTTCTTCCTCAGTCGCTGCTGTTGTGTCTTTTCGTTTCCCTAAAAGTGCTTTCTCAGACATCGTGAGTACTGCTTTCGTTTTAAATGCGTTGCTCAAAGTTGTGTTCAGTTATTTCAAGGAAAATATTTAAAGATGGAAGTAATATTCGGCCGTAAGATATTCAAGCAAAGGTATTTTTTTGTGATAGGAGTTATTACTGTACTTTCTAAATTTCACGTCATTGAGATGGTACACTGGATAAAATATCCTTTATACCTTTTTGATGAGTATTAGATTTTCTTATAATTGATGTAGGCAGTTTGGTGATTAGAGACTTTCCCGAATTTTCTAAATTCAGTTTTACTTCCCTCTTGTTATACATTCCTTGGTTTGCGCTCGGGATATGTGTGGATGCTATTCTGATTGCTAAAAAGTGGTGCGGGAGCAAGATATAATTTTTCCTTTGTTTTGTAAACTGTATGCGTAAATTTACATACATGTGTCTTTCCGCGTGCGTTCATGTGTGCAGATTAATTTAATTACGTGCTTATATTGGTTGCATGGATGTACACCCACTTAAGAACATACACAGTAAGTCTCCCCTGTGTAGTAAGTCTCCCCTGTGTCGTGATTTGCCCTGTAAAAACTGCATTATTTGAAAGGTAGCTGGCTTCTTAATCATTTCAACAGTTTGGATACTAGGCATGAAAATTAACTGTTCAGATCATGAAACTGTATAATATGTCTTAGGTTGTCATCAGAACGCCATGTCTACAATAAAAAATGACAAAAAAAAATGACGAGGTCAAGCGTCGCAGCAAATCATATATACATTTTTTTCTTAAAGTTTCGTAACGTTGAAGTTATACTCTCTTCTTGTTCTAGGAATGCAGAGGGAAAAATCGAAAGATTAATGACTATACTTTAGATATCAAGTAATATATTTTTGTAAAATGTCTTAAATAGTTAGAACCGTGAGGTTGCGTTTTGCTAATGAAAAAAAAATGTTTCTGGGAGTATTTGTCGTCTGTCTCGTCTTCTGAAATAAACGTAAAAATGATAATTCATAACGAAAAAATGGTAATTAATATAGATAACGGGAAGAAATGATTTGGCTAACAGTAGTTGAATAGTCCTCCAGTCTGGTATAATTCACGATGAATCATTGTTGATTTATGCTGTCATAACCATTATCCTTTTGCGATAACCTCATGACGAACATTAAAAGCAGCTAATATTAAAGCCCCATCACCCCCACCCCCCAAAAAATTTTGTTGTTGTTATATACGTAAAATAAAGCAGCATGACGTCATCTTATAATATCTAGAGATATATTGAGTTTTCTGTGTTACAAACAGGTAAATACAGTGGCCTCCAAAATCAAATCAAGTGTTCTTAAAGGTTTAGCTGAAGACTGCTGCTTTCTCTGTCTCTGGGTGGTAGAAACATGTTTCATGTGGCAG
>NC_089791.1:40532382-40534882 GCF_040412425.1 Macrobrachium rosenbergii
GCATTAAAAGAACTTTAGTTCCTTGTATTTGCGATGGCAACTACAGCACCATCGAGCAATATTTGACATTTTTGTAATGGACTCTGTATATGTGTGAAAATATTTCAGGTGTGGAGTGACAGTTTTATTTTCATACCTTATATCAACCCCCCCCCCCAATCTCCCCTTTCCCCGTTGAGGGATCAGTTATGCATTTTGAAATATTTTTGATTTGCTTCAAATAAGTTAATTTTCGTTATCGTCAATCACTTTGAATCCTGTAAAGTGGAAGAGTTGGTGTGGTGCTGTCATAAAAAGAAAAAAAAAATTACTGTGGCCGTTACGGTAATGAGGAGTTTTGTTGATCACGACGGATTTTATAGTCTATAGGTCAAGGGTCACTGAGTTAGTTCATAGGTCAAGCTCATAACTGATCTACGAAAGTTTTCATTGCCGCACTGTTTCTTTTGTTTGGTTTTTGATGCCACAAACAAATACAGATTTTTTTATTTTGAATTCTATTACGGAATAATGATGTTCAGTAGTCATTTTTTTTGTGTTTTACAATAGTGAAAGGATGAATCGGGCAAATTAGACAACGGACAGGCTGAATAGAATTTCGAAATCAATGCAACAGCTCTGCTTACAAAAGTAAGAGGGTCTGTATACACTAGTCTAGTAGCTCTATGTTCTGTATTGCTGTAATGGTGTGAATCATGTTCTGATTCATTTTGTTCGACCTTAAAATTTGTATGGTAATAATAAAGTTAATATGATAATATTAAAGTTTATTTTATTGTATTAAAGTTATTATGATAATATTGAAATTTATGTTATAGCAATAAAGTTTATATGATAATATTAAAGTATATATAATAATAAAGTTTATATATGATAATATTCATATAAGATGGCAGGATCGAGGAGAAATGCCTCTAGCGAAGTTACAGAAATTCTATATTTAAGTGAGATAATGTTGAAGAGAAGATAGAGGTACTTATGGCATTTTCATTTGATCCACCCCGGGGTCTGTAGTACCCGATGATCACAGCTGGGCTCTTTTGGGCACCAGAAGATCTGGAAGACCCAGATTTGCTACGAAATGACCCGTGAGGTGGGAAGATGGAGACGAGTGGAGATTTGTGGAAGTGACAGCCTAGGACAGGCTTAATTTCTCAGAAACGGTGATATTTCATCATTTTATCTGAATTCTAAATTGATCATTTGGAAATTTTTGTTCAGTGTGTATTGTGAACAGTTGCATAAAACACACACACACACACACATATGTATATACATATGAAGTTGTATGTGGATGTAAATGTGTAAGTTATTTGGTGAAAATTGTACGTACAAGAAAAAGAAGTTTAACTTTCACATACTCCTAGGCATATATTCATATAAATTATATATATATATATATATATATATATATATATATATATATATATATATATATATACATATATGTGTGTGTGCGTGTACATATATGTGTGTGCGTGTACATATATATATATATATATATATATATATATATATATATATATATACACACATACATACATACACACACATATGTATGTATACACACCTATGAATATTGTTATGCAAGAAATATAAGTCTACATCTACAAATAATATTCACCAAGAGCGAAACGCGTGCGCGCATTATAGAGAGAGAGAGAGAGAGAGAGAGAGAATTGTAAACCGGCAGATACCATCCCGGTACAGTATGCTTTTACACATACGGCTTGTATGGATTAGATTTTAATTCCACAAAGCGATTAAGCAATTATAACTTTATTATAGCCAACGTGACGGCCCCTCACAACCATTCAGTCCAATAAATTACACGTGAAGATTAAAACAAACTAATCACTCGCCGTTTTATTTAGAGTCCTGATGGTGATGACGAGAGGGTCGCTTCCCGGGTCACGGCTCTATGGTGGGGGTGGGGTGCCATTGATGGGGGCCTTTTTTATTTTGGGTTCCGTACGGCGTTTGTTTATTTCTTTCGTGATATTTCGTTTTTATATACCCACACACACACACAAGCACATTCACACACACACATATATATATTTATGTATACATACCTATATATACATATGTGTGTATGTATATCTATCTGTAGATATAATTATATATATTATATATATATTATATATATATAGACATACATAGATACATGCATATGTATATGTATATATGCATGTGTGTGTTGGTATGCTTGTATATACGTATGTATTGGATAATCGTGAGCTAGAGTTATCTGTCGGGCCTCTTGAGATCGATCCGAGGCGCGAGTGGCGGGTTTATTTAGGTTATTTTTGAAAATTCTGTTCTTTTCTCCTCACCAAAGCTGTGAATTATTTACCTGGTAATTAGTCGACAGAGGTAGGTTGCAATCAAAGGTTAGCATCAGCAAGAGCCACCAACTGTAAAGAGTGATGTAAGTAAATAAATAAATAAATAATATATATGTATATATACATATATATATATATATCATATGTGTATA
>NC_089791.1:40537382-40542382 GCF_040412425.1 Macrobrachium rosenbergii
AAGGGCTTGAACGCAGTTACGCAACCAGCATTTAAGGGAATACCACTTCGCATACTTTCCTTGATGACCTAGGAAGACCCTTCTCTCTCCCCCTCGGTAATTTTTTTTCTTATTATTTATTTATTTATTATTTTTGTTTTGTAACTACAGAGACCAAAGGAACTGGCAACCAAATGCCGTTTTCTAGCCCAGGCCCGAAGAGATCAAGTAAAATAAACCTAAAAAATGTTGATGGTTACAATAATATTTGAAGAGTGGATATTTTATTCATTAATTATTTTTTTTAACTGCAGAGACCAGTGGAACGGGCAACTAAATACCATTTTCTTGCCCAGGTTCGAAGAGACCAAGAAAAATGAAGCCCTAAAAAATGATGAAGCTTAGAATAGTATTTGAAGATTCGGTATTTTTTATTTATTTATTTTTTTTTGTGGCTGTTGAGTCCAATGGAACGAGCAAGCAAATGCCTTTTTCTAGCCCAGGTTCGAGGTGATCTAGGAAAACGAAACCCAATGAGGTTGAAATATACTAGAATACTTTAAGATATTTGAAAATATATCTCAGATTAACAATTGTTCTCATTGCAGGATATTATTGACGGAAGCACTTGGGCACGAATAAACCACCTTTCTCTCGGTAGGCTTAAGGAAAAAGCTCTCGCGTACTCGACACTGAATGCCTGCTCTAAGTAGGCCCTCTCGTCTCTCGTCCATTAGTCGGTTTATAAGGGTAATATCCCTAAGCGCGTCTTCCGAAAGTTGGAGGGGCATCATGTATGCTGAATGCTCTCTCTCTCTCTCTCTCTCTCTCTCTCTCTCTCTCTCTCTCTCTCTCTCTCTCTCTTTGGAAGATGACTCGTTTTCCGAATGTTACTGAATGCTTATCTCTCTCTCTCTCTCTCTCTCTCTCTCTCTCTCTCTCTCTCTCTCTCTCTCTCTCTCTCTGATTGGAAGGTAAGCACATCTTTGCAATCTTGCAGGGACATCATGTATGCTGAAAGCTCTCTCTCTCTCTCTCTCTCTCTCTCTCTCTCTCTCTCTCTCTCTCTCTCTCTCTCTCTCTCTCTCTCTCTCGATTGGAATGTAAGCTCGTTTTCCAAATGTTACTGAATGCCTCTCTCTCTCTCTCTCTCTCTCTCTCTCTCTCTCTCTCTCTCTCTCTCTCGATTGGAATGTAGCTCGTTTTCCAAATGTTACTGAATGCCTCTCTCTCTCTCTCTCTCTCTCTCTCTCTCTCTCTCTCTCTCTCTCTCTGATTGGAAGGGAAGGTAAGCCCATCTCTGCAATGTTGGAGGGGCTTCATGTATGCTGAAAGCTCTCTCTCTCTCTCTCTCTCTCTCTCTCTCTCTCTCTCTCTCTCTCTCTCTCTCTCTCTCTCTTGGAGGTAAGTGTATTTCCAAAATGTTGGAGGTACCGTGTATGCTGAATGCTCTCTCTCTCTCTCTCTCTCTCTCTCTCTCTCTCTCTCTCTCTCTCTCTCTCTCTCTCTCTCTCTCTCTCTCTCCCCGGAGGAGGAGGAGGAGAGTAGGGCTCACAGTGTCTCCCATGTTGAATTATTCGTAAAAATATTCAAATGATGCCTTACCCGTATGAATGCATAATGACAGCCATCTTTAAAGAGCGATGCTGTTCGTTCGTATGCAGCATGAAAAAGTTGAGAAATTTGTTTTTTTAAAAAAATTATTTTTTTACCTGAAAAAGATAAACAGATTCTGCGATTTTTATTATTATAAATTCCGTAAGTTTCCAAAAGCCTGACGATTTCAACTGTAGGGCACTGATATGTATATTTTGTGAAAGGCTGCTTTGTGGAATTATTTACAAGTACTCTCTACTTGTACCAGAAAATTATTATATATATATATATATATATATATATATATATATATATATATATATATATATATATATATATATATATATATATATGAATTCTGTTTCGCAGGCGATATTGATTCGCATAGCTTAGCTAATCTCTGACCTGAAGGTCGTGTGAGATTTTACAAGTTTGTTCTGTTTGTCATACGAGTTTCTTCAGTCACATTGGTCCTTTTCCTAAATGTAAGAGAAGCTTTGAGCGTAAGAGTCTACGGTCCTGCTATGTCAGGATAAAAAAGCAGGTAAAGTTCTCTCTCTCTCTCTCTCTCTCTCTCTCTCTCTCTCTCTCTCTCTCTCTCTCTCTCTCTCTCAACATTGTTAAGATGACAAGTTGACAAGCATTATTCGAATGCATCCAATTTGTCATCTCCGTAACCCTAAATGCTTCCTTAGTAGATAATAACTAAATTATCTGTATTATGAAGACCTGTCGAGATTCATTCTGCTACAGAATTTCACAGGTGATGACTGTCTAATTATGTACTTTAATTACAACCCGAAGGCGCATGTGTACATGCTCAGCTGCAAGGCATATAAATTGGATGTGATTATACTTGGTCATAAGTTGGGATAAAGTTTTGGAGTTGTACTTTGCATATTTAGGGATAACACGGTTCATCGCTGCTCCAAAAGTTCGTGTCGGAGTATTATGTCTGTGTGTCGATTGCATTTCCGATAGGTGAAGACAGCAGTGATTTGGTTAAAATACAGAAGTGAGTCAGCAAGGTCCTTGACATGAAAGCCATTTAAGCAAAGGAATTTTCACCAATCATTTTCGTTACAAATTGGTGAAAAATTTCTACGGGATAATTAATGTCTGGATAATAGAGGCAACGTTTCAATTATTATTATTATTATTATTATATTTTTTTTCGTTTGTGTTATTCAAAGCGAGCCAATATCCGTGTGAGAGAAGATTAAAAGGCTATCCACCTGCAAAAAAAAAAAAATTCTTTTCACATGATAATATGCCGTAAATAAAAAAAACTAAAACAATGGCGTGATTAAATTAATTAGGACATTACAAAAGTAATATCGGATTTATAGAGCGTATGTCTTTCAGGTATGCCCTATTTGTAGTTCCGTGTGTGTGTGTGTGTGTATGTCTGTGGGTGTTCCCTGCTGTAGTTATTGGAAAAAAAAAACTCGGGTAATTCCTCCCTCTGTTTTTGGAGATATTATCCCCAAAGGCCGGCTGTCACCTTCCGGACAAACATTTCAGATAAGCTCTACGTCGTGTCGGGAGGTTTTCTTAAAGTTGATGGCTACTTGGTTCCCAAACTTGCTTTTTCGAGAGTGTCAGTGCACTTTTCAAAGGCACATTTTCTATTTTTGGGACAGAGGAAGCGTCATTTTCCGTGGCTGGCTGCCGAGAAGTTGACTTACCGGATTCCAGTTCTTCAAAGAAGGACGGGAGAATGTGCTGTTAGGTTGGGAAGTGTATTGTCAAGGAAAATTAAGATTTTTTTTCCAATGCTTTAGAAATTCACCAATCGTCATTGGTGAGTAAAGGACATTAAGTAAATTTAACCAATGCTGACTAAGCGGGAAAGGTATTCTTGGCAAAAAGGATCTCATTAAGTTTCACATGAAGTAAGGTGTCCATCGTTGTGGCTTATCGATTAATTTGGAATATGAACCGCATCCAAACCTTGTACATTTTCAAAATAATGTCACACTTGAACTCTGACAGTGGAGCATTCTGGAATTTTTCCTGAACAGAGAGAGAGAGAGAGAGAGAGAGAGAGAGAGAGAGAGAGAGAGAGAGAGAGAGAGAGAATACATCACCGACTCGGCAGTATATAAGCGTGTCGAAAATGCTTTTATATTATATCCATTCCAAATCAGGAACCGCTTGCTATTCTTTAGTCCAGTTTCGTCCTTTCCTTTATTCTCGTTGCCTGCCAACGATTGTCACCTTTAGCTTTATCACATGTCTGAATGATGTTAACAGAATAAATTCCTGGACATCGCCTGTTTTAACATTCGGCCTTTAATCGAGAGACGAGTTTGAAGGGAAGAAAAGCGACTATCTTGGGATATATTTCTGCATTATTTCTACCCGGGATCTTTGCGAAGATAAGCCTGATTATTATTGTATGAGACAAGGTTGATATGTGTTGCAGTTGAAAAGCTGCGTAATATGATGATGTTACTGTGGATAAAATGCTCACTGTTCTTCGCTGCGTTATGTTGAAACATGTTTGCGTATTTTATAAGTATTGTCTTAATGGAAATTACAGTGCAACTTAAATTTACAGTGTATTACTACAGCGAAGTGTGTTCATTATAAATAAACAAGTAAAAAATGCGCCGAAGTTTCTTCGGCACAATCGAGTTTTCTGTACAGCGTAAAATGCTGTATGAAACTCTCAGCCACGGCCCATGAAACTCTCAGCCGCGGCCCGTGAAACTTTCAGCCACTGCCCGATGGTGGCCTGTATTGTTGGCACATATAGTGGTGCCAGACGCACGATCGTGGCTGAATGTAACCTGAAAATAAAAACTACTCAGGCTAGAGGGCTGCAATTTGGTGTGTTTGATGATTGGAGGGCGGATGATCAACATGCCAATTTGCAGCCCCCTAGCCTCAGTAGCTTTTAAGATCTGAGGGCGGATAGAAAAAGTGCGGACAGAGTAAAGTGCGGACGGACAGACAAATAGCCATCTCAATAGTTTTCTTGTACAGAAAACTAAAATGGAGAGACATTCGTCACTGGTAATAAGGGAGAGACGTCCATTATCAATGAAAAAGGGAGAGACATTCGTTAAGCGTAAAAGTAAATACGGAGAGACATAGGTTATTAGTCATTGAGTGGCATCTATATAGATCCATTGCTAATAAAAATGTAGAGCTATCGATTTTGAGTGAGAAAAAAACAGGGGACGTCTAAGATAAGTCAAAAGGGAGAGACATCTTTCATGAATGGTAAGTGAGAGATGTCTATTATGAGTAGAGCGGCCAGCTGTTGAGGGAGGTTGGCTGTAGGTTTGACGACGGCACATACTACATACTTCAAGATCTGTACTCGTTCACTATCGTTGTTATATATAAACATTTAATAAAATGGACACACTGACACATATAATTGTATGTATATAAATATATACATGTATACAGAT
>NC_089791.1:40544882-40549882 GCF_040412425.1 Macrobrachium rosenbergii
TTGAAACCTTCAGTACTAGTTATGATGAGGAACGTCAGAATTTTGATGGAAAACTAAAGATAACTCCCTATAAACTATTTAATGAACAGGAGCCCGTGCTGACAAATGTTTATTCATTAGTCGTCTCATGAAGTGAATTAAGTCTCTGTTGTCTTTTGGGCCTTATTTGGACCCTTTACCGCAGGCACCTTTCATCCAAGAATGGTTGCAGTTTTCATTATTTTTTAAAGGGATGCCCCCTCAACCTTCACACCAACACGCATTTTCTACCACGGCTTAAGGCCGTCGTTGCTTCGGATAGTCCCACAAACCCCTAAGGTTTATTAGGTACGTTACAACTACGTCACTCCGTTAGATCCCATCTTGAGAAGAGATGGGAGCAAATACAAGTGTGCGCCGTCTGCTGGGAATCGCTTCAGTTAGTTTCGTGCGTGCATTTCCGAAGCCGTATTAGAGGTGGTGCAGGGAACATTTCACTGAGCCATTAGAATTTGCACCAGGACCCGTTCCGATGTATTTTGGGACGCAGAGATTCCGTCTCGTTATTTATTAATTCGTTGATTTGTATTTTTGCATTTTCAGTAAGTGATATCTTCTTTCCGTATTTCTCAGTACGTTCTGTTACCTCTTTATAAAAGAACGCCATGTTCTTTGAAAGCTTGAATTTCAAGTCATTGGCCCCTGCGGGCTTGTTCATAATAATAATAATAATAATAAATTGATTTTTGTGTTTCCATATGATGAATTTAAAATCACTTTACTGCAACCCTGGTTCATATTTATTATTTGTCCACATTGTGTAAAGCAAATGACGTGAAACGGCAGTGAGTAAATTGGACAGTTTTCGATATTGCAAGCAGCATACTCGCTTAACCAGTGAAATACCGGAGATCGATATCTGGTGTGTAAATGTTAGCCGGGAGAGGGGATGTTAGACTATTTAGGTTTTTTTTAAATCCATTTTGTATCTTGGGCTGCGAAGTGAATTTTGTATCTGGTAGTTAGCTGTAATGGGTTGCTGCCATGGTGGAGAAGGTTACAGGTCTAGCAGTTTTATCCTAAAACACGTGCTGAAAACACCCTTCTTAGCCTCATCCTCCTGAGCAAATTATATATATATATATATATATATATATATATATATATATATATATATATATATATATATATATATATATTAACCACAAAAGCACCTTAATATCGAATTTATTTAACTTATGAATAATTTACGTCGCTGGATAGCTGAATTGATAAGTTAGCTGTCATCTGTGGATCAGACCCTGAAAGGTGTAGGGCTATGTTTGAAACCAGGTAGGAACAGATGCATTTATCATGTATCGTTCACTTAGTTCCCCGTGAGAAAAGGGAATTTGATAGTAAGGAATATTGGTAGTTTTACTATATATATATATATATATATATATATATATATATATATATATATATATATATATATATGTATATATAATATATATATTTATATATGTAATATAATATATGTATATATATACTGTATGTATATATATATATATATATATATATATATATATATATATATATATATATATGTATATATATTATATATATATATATATATATATATATATATATATATATATATATATGTGTGTGTGTGTGTGTGTGTATATATATATATTTATATATGTAATATAATATATGTATATATATACTGTATATATATATATATATATATATACATATATATATATTATTTTATATAAAGCCTTTCCCCGAAAATGTATTACTCCGGGGAAAAAAAAAATTACAATATTCATTTTGCCATGTAATACCCATTAAGAAATTGCTTGTGGTCGCGCAGAGTATTATAATGCAACAGTTATTTTTAATGCTGTATTCATTTTCATTAAGGTTGTATTTTCCTTTAGTCCGAATTATTTAGTTCCGCCGTTAACATTCTTAACTGTAGCTATGTGGGTTTAACAGAAACTAATCAATCAATGCCATTCACACGCTGCTCTCCTAGTCTTTTGATATAAGCTGCAGGAATTCGAATTAATTAAAAATCAGGTGAGAACAGGTGGCTACTAAGTATCGAGTAGCGCTTCTTGAAAATGCGTCAAGATGGAACGAGAAGTACTAGCAGTAAATTTGGTATTCTAATTTGCCTTTGAGCTTGTCGGCAACTTTAATGGTCGGCCATTCAACCAGGTTAAATTTCCAGCGAACAGAGAGAGAGAGAGAGAGAGAGAGAGAGAGAGAGAGAGAGAGAGAGAGAGAGAGAGAGAGAGAGAGAGAGCGAGAGAGAGAATGTTACTGTAGAATTCTTCTTACTGCCTGTATAATATACAGTATTTTTCGTCTCAGCGGCTCACAACTAAGGGACCTGGGTTCGATCCCGAGTCAGACGAGAAAAGAAACGGTATCGCAGCGTTTATTTTAAAAAATCCGGTAGTAGTTGGTTGATTAACGCACTTGGTGGATACTCAAATGTTGCGGGTTGCAGGTTGGTTAGGGGTAGATAAAGAAGGAGGAGAGATAAAAAAAAAATAAGAGATTTGAGTGACTAGAACTCCGTCCATATACATACTTTTGTGTCGTAATTGACAATTGCAAGACCTAGGCAAGGTAATCCTCACCCCACATGGGCGATATCTCTTTATTTAAAGATATTCTATATTTCTCTCTTTGTCCTTTCACTTTCTAAATCCACAGCCCTTTCAACTGCACAGTCTTTTTAGCTGCCCAATCATCTAACTGCGCAGTCTTTTCAACTGTACAATCTTTTAACTCCACAGTGTTCTCAGCTGCACAGGTTTTTAACAGCACATTCTTTTCAGCTGCACGGACTTTTCAGCTGCACAGTCTTTTCAGCTGCACAGTCTTTTCGACTGCGCGGTCTTTTAACTGCACAGTCTTTTTAGCTGCACAATCTTCTAACTGGACAGTCTTTTCAACTGCACAGTCTTTTCGACTGCGCAGTCTTTTAACTGCACAGTCTTTTTTAGCTGCCCAGTCTTCTAACTGCACAGTCTTTTAACTCCACAGTATTCTCAGCTGCACAGGTTTTTAACAGCACATTCTTTTCAGTTCACGGACTTTTCAGCTGCACAGTCTTTTCAACTGCACGGTCCAGCTGCATAGTCTTTCAGCTGCACAGTCTTTCCAACTGCACAGTCATTCCAGCAGCAGCATAGTCTTTTCAACTACACAGTCTTTTCAACTGCGCAGTCTTTTTAGCTGCACAGTTTTTTCAACTGCACAGTCTTGTCTTTTCAGCTGCAGTCGTTTTAACTGCACAGTCGTTTAACTGCACAACCTTTTAACTGCACAGTCTTTTCAACTGCTCAGTCGTCTAACTGCACAGTCTTTTCAGCTAGGCATTCTTTTCAAAATGCACAGTCTTTTCAGCTACCCAGTCTTTTAACTGCACGTCTTTTCAGCTACACAGTCCTGTAACAGCTGTCTTTACAACTGCACAGTCTTTTCAGCTAGGCATTCTTTTCAAATGCACAGTCTTTTCAGCTACCCAGTCTTTCAACTACACGTCTTTTCAGCTACACAGTCCTGTAAAGCCCCCATTCACGCAACAGTCTTTAGCAATGGTAGGGTTATGGTATGGCCAACTGCGCAAACCTAAGCCCGAGTGGGTAGGCCACTCACGTTACATTCTTTGGCTCAGTTTTCTCATCTTTTGAACTGGAAAGATGTCTCTCTCTGATTGTTTTTCATCTGACGATTTAGTAAATGTAGCGCTGGCACTTACATTACAAAAGAAAAATGAAAAAAATCAAGATGGTGCAAGCCATGGCTTTTGAAGAGGGGATAGCTTATCGCATGAAGGATTGTTAAACGAACTTCGCTTGGAGCCTGTCGATTATTTCAATTACTCGCGAATGGATGAGCAAACCTACTTAGAATTGTTATCACTATTGACTCCATTAATTAAAAGACAAGATACCGTCATGCGAAAAGCAATTTCACCCCATGAGAGGCACAGCGACCCTTCGTTTTTTTAGCAACTGGTAGATCATATGAAGATTTAAAGTTTTCCACTTCGATCTCTCCCATGCTTTAGGAGTCATCTTACAGAGACCTGTGTCAGTATTTTTCTCTCTGAATTTTTTCACGAGTTCCACGTAAGCCTCATTTTTTTATTCCTATCTGAATATTCGTGGCTTTTGACTTTCCACAAACACGGAAAACTTCTATACAGTTCTATAAATTCAGTCAAAAAATTCTCTATTAAGTTTTATTCACCATATTCTGAGATATGCACCTGTAAATAAACAACAAATCAACGAAATGATCTAATATATTTTTCAGCTAAACACGTGACCTCGAGTTCCTTTAGTCAAAACTGAGCAAAGGTGATGAAAACACCCACTCATGGTTATGGTCTGCGTTATGGTACAGCCACAAGCCGCGAAAATATCAAACACGTTGGATATTGTTATGTTATGGTTCCGTCCAACTGCGCAAGCCAAAAAAGTACCCACTCATGCTACATTAACTGCCCAATTATACTGAACCGTACTTGAACCGTAGCTATTTTACGTTGCGTGAATGGGGGGCTTAACAGCTGTCTTTACAACTGCACAGTCTTTTAACTGCTGTGTCTTTTCACTGCGGTGTCTTTTCACTGCGGTGTCTTTTCAGCTGCGCAGTTTTTTAACTGCACAGTCTTTTAGCTGCAGTCTTTCAGCTGCACAGTCTTCTAACTGCAGTCTTTTAATAGCACAGTCTTTTCAGCTGCACAGTTTTTTAACCTCACCGTCTTTTAACTGCAGTCTTTTAACCGCACAGTCTTTTAACTGCTGTCTTTTAACCGCACAGTCTTTTAACTGCTGTCTTTTACCCGCACAGTCTATTAACTGCTGTCTTTTAACCGCACAGTCTTTTAACTGCAGTCTTTTAACTGCACAATCTTTTAACTGCAATCTTTCAACTGCACAGTTTTTTAACTGCAGTCTTTTAACTGCAGTCTTTTAACCGCACAGTCTTTTAACTGCTGTCATTTA
>NC_089791.1:40552382-40557382 GCF_040412425.1 Macrobrachium rosenbergii
ATGACAAATATTTTTCATAAACTTATGATTCCATAGCAGATGACAGACAAGCAAGAGAAGAGAGACTACTTTCATTTTCTCTCTTCAGATTTAATCTTCTTCTACTGGAAATATTGAAGGTCTGCAGGTTTCATAACTAGATCTAAGGCCAGCAGTTCAATAGAGAAAACTGCCACTAAATTCACCTGTTATCGCCCCTTTTCTTACGCATCGATATTTTATAGGAGGAAAAAATGTTTCTTTCCAACTGAGTGTCAGTGACTCGTGTTCTAGGGATTTTTTTTTATTGTTAGTGGACTTGGATTATTGACTATTGTACCTCTTTTGTCAAAAATAACTGTGAAAGATTATTGAGTAGTGTACATCTTTTGTCAAAAATAACTGTAAAAGATTATTGACTAGTGTACATCTTTTGTCAAAAATAACTGTAAAAGATTATTGACTGGTGTACATATTTTGTCAAAAATAACAGTCAAAGATTATTGAGTAGTGTACATCTTTTGTCAAAAATAACTGTAAAAGATTATTGACTAGTGTACATCTTTTGTCAAAAATAACTGTAAAAGATTATTGACTAGTGTACATCTTTTGTCAAAAATAACAGTAAAAGATTATTGACTGGTGTACATCTTTTGTCAAAAAGTACATCTTTTGTCAAAAATGACTGTAAAATCTAATTGACTAGTGTACATCCTTTGTCAAAAATAACTGTAAAAGATTATTGACTAGTGTACATATTTTGTCAAAAATAAGGGTAAAACTCAAGTGAGTTTCCAATTCTATGGTTTTTTTGTAATGTATCTAGTTAATTATGTCACTCTGCATTTTCTCATTGAAGATTTTGTGATAGTTGAACGTGGATCTCATTAGCAACAGACAGCCAGGGTGGCATATATAAAAAAAAATGAAAAATATGGATACAAATCGTTTCATATAATCGTATGGGCCCGCCCCTTAGAAAGCAGGATGTTGAATGAACCGGAAGCAGAGTAAAACCAGTGATACCTCAAACGGTGGACTCTCGATTCACAACCTCCACACAGTACATGTTAAAATATAAATCTTGTGGAAGTATTAACAGCATACAGCTAAGAAGCTATGAAGACCAATGAGAGCTGAAAGTCAGCTTAGTGGTCTGGTTAAACTATTTTAATAATAATAATAATATGGAGACCAATAGCCAGTGTGCTGTCTGTAGCATAAAGCAGAGTAGATGGAAAGCTTTACCTTCATTACTAACAACATTGCTAAATGTAGAGCAGTGCTCTGTATAAGAATTGTAATTCCCACTTAAATCTGGAGATAAAATGCTTTGATGGGAAACGCATGTAGCATCTAAAGAGTACGCAGATTTATGCCTAACTTATGGCATGGGCCCTCCATGACAAAGTCCAAGCCTAAAATGCCAGCAGATCAGGTGAGTAGGGCATCCAAATTCTCAAACATTATTGGCAAGTTAAAAATAGTATAAGGTAAACAGATACAGTCAAAAGTAGCCTCGGAAGCAGTAAAGCAAACCAAGTTAGCCTGCCCAATCCGAGGTATTATCCAGGTCGGCGTCAAAGCTATCCCACTGGATTAAGAGAAGTTGGAAACGAGCTTCCTACGAGGGCCTAGAAGCAAAAGAGGATGACTCTGGGTAGAGCAGAGTCATCTGCATATGAATGGGAAGGACAAGAGGGGGTTTTAACGGAGACCATTGATGAAGTGAAGGAAAACTGTAGGGGAGAGAAGCGAGTCTTTAAGGACCGGACTGGAAGAAGAAGGAGAGGCATAGGACGGTAAGGTAAAAAAATTTTAGTTAATATACTGAAAGTGAAGAGATAAGCAAGGGTTTCCCCAGTCCTCGTTTGACAGTTTGTTAGAAGCTTTGGCTAAAAATGACAGAAATTGTTCCACAGCTTACCAAAAGCCACAGAGACATTTAAGGACGATGCTTTTTTTTTTTTTTTTTTTAAAGATTCACCAAGCGTAATGCGACAGGGAATCATTGGGTGATTTTACCGTGAATTGATTCTTTCTTAAAGTAATTTCCGGTTAGTTGATGCTTGTGGAAGTTATGTAGGTTAGGTTTGTCCCTTTCTGTCTTTTCCACGCAGTCTGAAATGGTTCTCTCTCTCTCTCTCTCTCTCTCTCTCTCTCTCTCTCTCTCTCTCTCTCTCTCTCAGATCTAACATTAGTTTGTTAAAAAGCCTAGAACAGTAGTCACAGATTTAACAATATAACGAGATGTCTACATTTTAACATTTCGACCCATCCCTATCCACTCTCTCTCTCTCTCTCTCTCTCTCTCTCTCTCTCTCTCTCTCTCTCTCTCTCTCTCTGTAACTAGGAGAGAGAGAGAGAGAGAGAGAGAGAGAGAGAGAGATGATTTTCTTCAGTATATTGATCAAGGTGAGCATGCACAACAACAACAACAACACACACAGACACACACACACACACCCACGTAATAACCGTATTTTGGAAGCCTCTATTCTCGGAGACAGAGGAGCCAGGGAGCTGGGGATGTACAAATTGGTGTCATTTGGGAGGTTAGCATCCTGTTCCCGGTTATTGCACACCGAATGTTACTGAATCGGCCCCCAACATCAGCTGATCTTATTTTAGAAAATGGGGATCAGGGGGAGAAGGTACTACTGATCGCACCCGACCTGAAGTAAGGTCTCATAGCGTGAGTTCACAGCCTGAAGGTTTTTTTTTTTTTTTTTTTTTTTACCTCATGTCATACATAACTTTTAAAGCAGATCTCTCCCCCTGTCTCTCTTTCTCTCTCTCTCTCTATCTCTCTTTGTGTGTATGTGTATGTGTATGTGTGTTTCTTTTCCCAGAACCTTCGATTTTGCGTATGATAGTTTTATACTTACTAGTAATGAAGATATATATATATATATATATATATATATATATATATATATATATATATATATATATATATATATATATATATATATATATATATATATATATATATATATATATATATGCAGTATATATATATACAGTATATATGTATATACACATATATATACAATATATATATACATATATATTATTATATATATATATATATATATATATATATATATATATATATATATATATATATATATATGAAAATAAGAAGGCCCATAAACACTATTTAAACATTGAAACCATATATTTCGGGCACTTGTTCTGTGTGCCTTGTTCACTGGTAGAATATGGACAGGTGGAAGAGTTACAATGGTATATATACAAATGGTATATATACAAAAACATTGTAACTTTCACCTGTCCATATTCTACAAGTGAACAGCAACAGAAACAAGGCCTGAAATATGCCATATGGTTTCAAATGTTTGGGGTAGTTTTTATGGGCCTTCTTATTTTCATATTACATACTGTATTATTACAGAAAGAGACATTCATATATATATATATATATATATATATATATATATATATATATATATATATATATATATATATATATATATACGTACGGACTTTCTGGAGCATTTCATATATAAAAAGAAATTTAGATTTACTTGTAAGTTTTATATGTGAGTTCAGGATTAGCTTGGCGAAACAAGCACCTGAAATTCTTTGCAAGTTCTATCCAAACAGCTTTCAGTAACGTTTACAGAATCCAACATTTTAATTAGTATCCTCTTTTGATGGCAGGGACAGGTGTCTATTTTTATATATATATATATATATATATATATATATATATATATATATATATATGTATGTATATATATATATATATATATATATATATATATATATATCTATATATATATATATATATATATATATATATATATATATATATATATATATATATATATATATATATATATATATATATATATATATATATATATGCAAAAATAGGCAATATTTTGTTCAGTATTTAGACACACTATTATTTAAGAGATTTCAAAGTCAGTAGAACGCTATTGTTATTTGGTCTGTTTTTGGGCTTTTACTATTGTACAGTTACCAAGTACTCTTTTTTTTTCTTTTAAATGGTGTCACGGATTAAACCCTGACCTCAGTCTTCTTACCTGCCCGGGTTCAAATCCTGCCAGGGAAGGAGAATTTCGTCATCCATCTTTCGGATTTCAACCCTTTCAGTAGAGACTATCCCCAGATATGTTAGTAAATAGAGAAGTCATGACGCCATTGGTGAGTTGCCAGTCGACTTCGTATATTCTGAAATATTTGGAACCTTGCCATTTGTTTCTGCTCATAAGCGCATATTCCCCGAAGGAAAACCGAGATCTTATTCCATCTCTGATTTGCATTCGGCCGTCCCTCCTCAGGAATTACGAGGATTGCTGTATTTCTGTTTAAATGTCATGATAATTTTCCTCTCATCCAGTTTTCTTTGTTTACAAAATCAACGCTTGTTCCGACATCTGAGGTTTTGCCTCCGTTGCTTCTTACAGAAATGATTTGAAGACCTTTAATTTGATCTCCAGCAGACGCTTATTTCGCGTAGAGGTAATTTATTTCCTCTTCACATTACTGTAGCAGTGTCGGCCATTTTACCTGGTGAAGACACGTAGCCATCATAGACGTCTCTAAGCTCTTCGTTGGGTGAGTCGGTAGAGCTGTGGACTGGAACTCGCTGGGCCGGAGTTCGATTCCCCGGCCGGCTGATGAATAGTTAGAGGAATTTATTTCTGGTGATAGAATTCATTTTCTCGCTACAATGTAGTTCAGATTCACAATAAGCTGTAGGTCCCGTTGCTAAGTAACCAGTTGGTTCTTAACCACGTAAAATAAGTCTAATCCTTCGGGCCAGCCCTAGGAGAGCTGTCAATCAGCTCAGTGGTCTGGTAAAACTAAGGTATACTTAACTTCATACACGTCTTTACGTCAGATTTCCCCCTTATGACATCAAACGTGAAATGAGTTCTCGCTGCTTTTCGTCTCTGGTGGGAAGTGTCTGGAGGTACACATCAGGCTTCCTACACCCTCGCACACCTTAGCATACTTGCGGGCTG
>NC_089791.1:40562382-40574882 GCF_040412425.1 Macrobrachium rosenbergii
CTTAGATTTAATGCTGAATCCAGAGTTCATAGAGCTCACGTGTAGGACATAATTATATATATATATATATATATATATATATATATATATATATATATATATATATATATATATATATATAGTTAAATAGACAGACAGACAGACAGGTATTGACACAGAACTAAATTCTTGGCCGTTTATTTATTCCTAAGGTATATTCACTCCTCCTTCCCGTACCTTACCTTGTAGTGCACTGTGACATGACCGTTGACAAGTGATTGTGTTCTAATCCCATCTGGGAAAGGCGAATGACCCGGAGTTCACTTTAGAATTTAAAGGTCTCAGAATCGTTGTGCGTTTGTATGCATGCTCCTTGCCAAGTCCTTTTTTGCTGTATCCTCTTTAGGCGAACGGTAAGGTCAACATTTTGTGCTGAATACTTTTCAGTGGTAATATCCTTTTTCCATTGTACAATTGCGATTTTATGACGTTTAGTCTTGAATCATCCGTGATTTTATGTTTACATTTTGAATTGATCTTTAATTTGTGTATTATAGTTGTCGTTAGTTTTTGCATTTCTTGGAGGAAAGTGGCTGTGGCACTGTCGATATTGCAGGTTTTATTAATTTTTTTTATTCTTAAAAAATGTTTACCTGTTCTCGCTGGTTTTGCTTGCATCTGTCTGTATTTAGTATCTAGTATAAGAAATAATAGGATGATCAGTTTAATATCTCTACCTCGTCTCTGCCTGACTTACAGTTTTTAACATGAAAATTTCAAGGGGTGATGTGTGAAGTTGTGATAGAAATAAATTAATATATCATAATTTATTTTTGCCTGCATTTGTATGTGTGCGTGTGTGTGTGTGTGTGTGTTTGGAGAGAGAGAGAGAGAGAGAGAGAGAGAGAGAGAGAGAGAGAGAGAGAGAGAGAGAGAGTGTTCAAACCACTCATAGCCTTCTTCACCACCACAATATTAAAAAAAGAATTCTATCGACTGAGATTTATGATATGGCTCACATAATGGTTGGGTCCCTCTCTTGTTGCAGATTTAAATCCTGAAATACAGCTTAAAATTCAGGCTGGAGAAAATACCTCTGAAGACTTGACATTGTGTAGTCTTGAGAGGTATTTTCTGCAGTCTGAATTTTAAACTATAACCAGTCACATAAAGAGCAACGTTGCTGGTTTTTTCAGTGCTTGAATTAACGTTTCTTGTTTCTTTTATTCATGGTTATATATATATATATATATATATATATATATATATATATATATATATATATATATATATATGTATGTATACGTGTATATATATATATGTATGTATGAATGTGTGTATGTATATATATATATATATATATATGTTAATCTATATACATTATATATACTGTATATATATATATATATATATATATATATATATATATATATATATATATATATATATATATATATATATATATATACTGTATATATATATATATATGTATAACTGATTCTCGAAGACATGGAACGTGCATTTAGCAGAGTCTGCTAGTAAAGGACCGCGTGTCGAAAGGCCTAGCAACCACTCCGTTGTTTCACTTTTCCATCGTGGAATTTGCTTATATATATATATATATATATATATTTATATATATATATATATATATATATATATATATATTATATATAATGTATAATGAAATGATAGCAGATAAGATAGAAAACGAAGGCAGTCAGAGCAAATCAGCAAGCCAAAGAAGTTCCAGGGAATTTTATATTCTGCAAGGGAATGAAGAAAAGATTATTTAGGCAACTAATTTGTACATGATTTATTTGTAACGTTTTGTACAGTTTTTGTCTATATTTTAAACTGACTACATTGTTGCCATTCTATTTCAGTGTGTAATATTTTATCACTCTGCTTTCTCTTAAATTTTCATTTCTCCCTGTGCCTTAACTTTTAATAAACAGCTGTCGAGTATGCCCTGTGCCGTGGTTCGCATACACTATGTAAACGGTTGATGTCGTAAGTGCATCTCCCCTTTATTCAAAGGCTACATCCACGATTTAAGGTCAAGTAAAAAGTAAGGTGAAAGACTAAGCAATAATTTATCCTAAGAACTTAAATAAAATGTGAAAATAGAGATCTTTGCTAAGAGACTCAAAACTCACATATTCAAAAGAAATGTGAAAACACAGATCTTTGCAGAGACTGAAAACTTAAGTATTCGGAAGAACTGTGGAGACAGAGATCTTTGCTTGGAGGCAAAAACATGCATATTCAAAAGAAATATGAAAACAGAGACCTCTGCCAAGAGAAAAAACTTACATTTTCAGAAGAAATGTAAGAGACAAAAAACTTTCATATTCAAAAGAAATGTGGAAACAAACCTTTATTGACAGACCAAAAACCTACGTATTCAAAAGAAATGTGGAAACAAAGACCTTTACTGACAGACAAAAAACTTACATATTCAAAAGAAATGTGGAAACAGAGACCTTTATTGACAGACCAAAAACTTACATATTCAAAAGAAATGTGGAAACAGAGACCTTTATTGACAGACTAAAAACTTACATATTCAAAAGAAATGTGGAAACAGAGACCTTTATTGACAGACCAAAAACTTGCATATTCAAAAGAAATGTGGGAACAGAAACCTTTATTGACAGACCAAAAACTTACATGTTCAAAAGAAATGTGGAAACAAAGACCTTTACTGACAGACAAAAAACTTTCACATTCAAAAGAAATGTGGAAACAGAGACCTTTATTGACAGACAAAAAACTTTCACATTCAAAAGAAATGTGGAAACAGAGACCTTTATTGACAGACCAAAAACTTACATATTCAAAAGAAATGTGGAAACAAAGACCTTTACTGACAGACAAAAAACTTACACATTCAAAAGAAATGTGGAAACAGCGACCTTTATTAACAGACCAAAAACTTACATATTCAAAAGAAATGTGGAAACAGAGACCTTTACCGACAGACAAAAAACTTTCATAAAAAGAAATTTGGAAACAAAGACCTTTACTGACAGACAAGAAACTTATACACTCAAAAGAAATGTGGAAACAGGGACCTTTGCTAAGCGACGAAAAACTTATATTTAAGAGTATGTCACTGTAGAACAAATAATTAAAAAAAGCTGTAAAGTGTAAGTGGCAATCAAATGGATGGACGGATGGACCAAATTAGGGTCGAAAGGAAAGCCTCCTAAAAAGAACATAGATGATAATGATGATGGTGATTCACTATATACTATTACGACTTTGACCACTCGCCTTAACAACTCAGTCTGGGTTCCGCTTATTTGTCGTAAAGTGGAATCACATTTTCTTATTGTAAAAGACGTAGCTTCTTGTCTGACATGTAAGAGAAAGTTATCCACTTCTGTTAAGATGCTCTCTCTCTCTCTCTCTCTCTCTCTCTCTCTCTCAAATATAAACGTAACGTAGTTTGTTGACATGTAAGAGAAAGTCATCCACTTCTGTTAGGTTGCTATCTCTCTCTCTCTCTCTCTCTCTCTCTCTCTCTCTCTCTCTCTCTCTCTCTCTCTCTCTCTCAAATATAAACGTAGTTTCTTGTTTGACATGTAAAAGAAAGTTATCCACTTCTGTTAAGATGCTCTCTCTCTCTCTCTCTCTCTCTCTCTCTCTCTCACTAAAATATAAACGTAACGTAGTTTCTTGTCTGACGTGTAAGAGAAGGTTGTCCACTTTTGTTAAGATGCTCTCTCTCTCTCTCTCTCTCTCTCTCTCTCTCTCTCAAATATGTAGTTTATTTATGTCGTTACAGCTGCTCTTTACAATGGCTTTGCCTCATCATTGCTGAAGAATCGAGTATTTTCGTTGCATTTAACGTATTTTTTTTTTATTTTCATCTCCAACTTCTTAGTATTATTTCTCTTTTGTTGACAATATCGAGTGCTTTCGTTCCTCACGAGTATTTTATTGAAAAGGGATGGAAACCCCCACTACCCTCTACGAAGAAAGGCTCAATAACATAAAAATCCCTTTTCCCCGTAGTCCGGAATAAATGGCGGTGATATTCGTTAGGGTGTTAATAACTCCGGCACCCGAGGAAGAAATAGTATAGTTTGATCTTTGATTTCCGTCACAAAACCAGGAGGCAGTAATTCCAGGATGCTTTGTTTGCTACATTTTTTTTTATTTTAAGGCTTTGCCACAGTGTCATGTCTTTTTTTTGTTGATGAAGCATCACGTATCCCAGTTGCAATGCTTGCAGTCTTTAAAACAGCGTTATTGTTTGACCATGACTTTCATGGGATTGTGTTTTATTTTACCTGTCCTCGTTTCTTTCCTTTGTCCGTTGATTGTTGATTGTTATTCATAGGTTTTGCGCATCAGTGGACGTTTCTCTTAAGGTAGATGTGCCTTCCTACTTCATGTTTCTGTCTTTAAAAAAGGAACTGTAGTCATGATAGATGTCGATGTGCAAGCAAATGTAACTGCCACTCAGAGAAAGGGAATTAAAAGGAAATTGTTTATTCCTGTGATCTCTCTCTCTCTCTCTCTCTCTCTCTCTCTCTCTCTCTCTCTCTCTCTCTCTCTCTCCAAGAGCAAGAGCGGTGAAAGAAGAAGAAGAACAAGAAGAAGAAGAAATTCCCCTCCAACGAATTAGCCCTGTAGGAAGAACCACGACTAGGTGTCATTTAGCGAGAGTTACGGTGCTCCTGGCAAACTTAAGCGGAAAATCGCACGGTCCTCAAGTAGTTTTAGAACCACTGCTGATTCTTTCGCAGTATGTTTCTTTGGCGGCCAAGGAGAAGCTAGGCACACACGCAGCAGAGAGAGAGAGAGAGAGAGAGAGAGGTTTAATGATGGAATTATTTTGCTCCCTTTTAGTTCGTTTAGGGAGAGTGAGAGGGAGAGAGATTATTTTTGGTGGAATTATTTTGTTCTCACAGATCTTTGTGTGTGTGAGAGAGAGAGAGAGAGAGAGAGAGAGAGAGAGAGAGAGATAGAATTCATGGTGAAATTATTATGTTCTCTTTCAGCACGTTTTGAGAGAGAGAGAGAGAGAGAGAGAGAGAGAGAGAGAGAGAGAGAGAGAGAGAGAGAGAGAATTCATGGTGAAATTATTATGTTCTCTTTCAGCACGTTTTGAGAGAGAGAGAGAGAGAGCGCGCCATGTCCCCTCCCCCCTCCCCACCCCTCCGCACAGAGAGCGACATCCAAGCAATTTCGGGAAAGTTGCGAGATTACGGTGTTATTACCGATGATTGTGTGTGCACTTGGAAACTTGTTTATGCAATTGTTGCCCCCAGGGATTAAAAAGTCGAGAACTTGTAGACATTCTCGATTATGAACTTATAGACATTCACGATTATTATTATTATTATTATTATTATTATTATTATTATTATTATTATTATTATTATTATTATTATTGGGGAAACAAATCCACCGTTCCACAGGTATGTATGGCTACATATATTTAAAAATAAATCTCTACAGAGAGCTTTCGGGAATCTGTTAGATTCCCCTTTTCTGTAGAGATTTATTTCTAAATGTGTTTCCATACATAAAGGTGGATTTGCTTCTCCATTTCAAGACTCTTGCTACCGTGAATATGTGTTTATTATTATCATTCAGTAGATGAACCATATTCATATGGAAAAGACTTCAGGGACCATTAACTTTTAAGTTCATTCTTCAAAAGAATATGGTGTCATTTGAAAGAAACACAGAGAGATGAGATAAGTCATCATCAGAAAGTGAAAAATAAATGAACACATTAATAAATAAATAGATAAAAACATAAGTAAATTATTGAAATACAAGAGGAATCGTTTTAGGGTAGTAATGCATTGCTTATTTTGCTTCAGGTCTTCACGGTCCAATTGCACAACAGTTGTGCCACAGAAGATTAAATTATTAAAGAAAACTGTGAAATGTAGCGTAGAGATAAATGGGACCTGCCTGTTGGGCCGCCTCCAAATATAACCTCGGATGAGATGGGCGACAGTAATGCCGGGGTGTAAATTAGCTTTCTCTCCCACAGCCACCCTCATTTCAAACGAATGTAACTCATAAAAATAACCACTCCCGAGGAGGGTACGTTTGTCCTTTCCATAGAGCAGATCATTGAAATTTGTGAAATAATTCATCTGCCAAAAAAATGTCTTCCCGTTTTGGGGGGGTCAGTGCCGTCAGTGCACCTCATGCGGTGCACTGTAGGCATTACTTGAGGTTCTTTGCAGCTTGCCTCCGGCCCCTAGCTGCAACTCCTTTCGTTCATTTTACTGTACCTCCTTTCATAATATTCTCTTTCTTCCATCTTACTTTCCACCCTCTCCTAACAATTGATTCACAGTGCTACTGCGAGGTTTCCCTCCCGTTACATCTCTCAAACCTTACTGTCAGTTTCCCTTACAGCGCTGAATGACTTCATAGGTCCCAGCGCTTGGCCTTTGGGTCTAAATTCTATACTCTATTTTAATCTATCCTAACATTTCTAATTCAAATGCTTGGGTGTAAATACACACAAACACTCATATCAGCCACCTTCATTTCAGACGTGTCTACCTCATTATAAAAAAATTTGTCAATTCTGAGTTGATAATGTTTGTTGATTTTAATAAATGATAATGTTTGTTGATTTTATTAATTAGCTCACCTCGTTTGACCTCGATAAGACTTTCCTCCAGTTTGCTGTTGCAATCCTGTTGATATTTAGGCCATGACTCTTTCGAATGAGGCTGGAAATTGGGGGTGGGGGTTAGGGGCGAGGAAAGGGGTCTTATTTGGTTTCGATCTCATGCTCTGTAATGTATTCGGTGCTTGGCGGAGCCCAGGTAATGGCTTAACGAATTCCTCGAGAGTTTGGATTTAATTCTGCTTTTGGCAAACGAGAGGTCGTCCTCATTTTAATCTTTTGACTGGTATTGCAAGGGCGCGCTTTCATGAATATTATATTGTGGCGGGAACTTCTAAGTCTGGCGCGCCGCTCGTCAGATATGCGAGAAAATGCATACGTCGGAGTTTACCTGGCGTGTTTAGGCAAGATAATTGTGATCATAATGATGTTTGATGGTGATCGCGATGATTGTTTTTGATGTTGTCTTTCTCGTGGGTGTCTCGCTGTAGATGCGGCGAAGTTTATTCTGCGTGTTTGTGTAAGATGAATATCATTATAATGCTGAATGTGATGATTGTGTGTGAGTGTTTGCAGAGATCGCTCGCTCAAGGAGAAAGGATACGCCGAAGTTTACTAAGCTTGTGTTGTTTATGCAAGATGATGATGAACATATTAATGAATAATGATGGTTATGATGCTAGTTTGAATGTTCTGGCTTTGGAGGAGATGCGTCGTAGGATACCTGTCGTGTTTTTGGAAGGTAATGATAATTGTGATTAAAATGCTTCTTTGATATTTTTTCCTTTTTTGACCATGCAGTTTTAGATGAATAAATATGCTATTACGTAATTTAAAGAAAGCAGCATCAGATTATTATTTTTTACACCATTCATATCTTTATCTTGAAATGATTAAATGCTGCTGTAAAATATTTTGTCATTAAAGGATGAACTGGTGAATTAGAAAATGATTTTTATTTGAATTTAGATGCATTTTATTAATCCATGCAAAACCTTCTTAAAGGATAAACAAGGAGGTGACACGCTAATGAAATAAAATGAATTTCTGATGCTGGAATGCTTAATAAGTCGTAAAAAATGGTATTTTAGGTAATAAACCAGTAATCTCTGCTTTGTTGCTGTTTACAGTTGTATGAATAGACTTATATTATGAAGCATTACTGCTCATGTTCGTAGCACAACTCTTGACGCCTAGAATGCCTGTTTTCCTTACCCACGTAGTTTCAACACAACAGTCCTCTCTGACTCTGTGTCTATAGAGACTTCTCTCTCTGGTGCTGACGTCCTAAGAAAGTGGAGAGATAAAACAACATACTCTGTACCGTAAGAAGTTGTTTCAGGCAGATGAGAGATTAAGAATGGAGATGGGAGGAACTTTATCAATTCAGAAACTTTAGGGTTCAAGAATTGACAGGAAATCGTGAAGAACATTGACTGGCATGCTTCTCAACTCTTCGCACAGTTTATGACCCATTCATTTGATTTTCAAGTTTACCGTGTCGTTTTTTAATGTTTTTTTTTATTACAAAACTCGTGAAACATATTGTTATTTTCTGTATGTCAACATGTGAGAAAGTATAGAGGACACTGATTTTCAGTATGTCAACATGCGAGAAAGTACACAGGATTGTAATTTTCAGTATGTCAACATGTGAGAAAGTACACAAGACAGTGTAATTTTCAGCATGTCAACATGTGAGAAAGTACATAGTACAGTGTAATTTTCATTATGTCAGCATGTGAGAAAGTATAGAGGACAGTGTAATTTTCAGTATGTCAACTTTTGTCAAAGTACGCAAGACAGTGTAATTTTCAGTATGTCAACATGTGAGAAAGTACATAGGGCAGAATGCGTGTTAGGTTGGGCATGTTTAGGTCTTTAAGTACATTTAAGTGGATGATTCATGGATCTTTCCCATTTGTGTGTTTTAATTTTCAATTATAATAATATGATCAATGCTCTGTAAACACACAGACGCATACGCTGTACAATTCATGTAAAAGGGGTAGATATGTATATATGAAATGTCAAAGATTTTCAATATTATCTAATCATAAGAATTGTTAAAGAATTTGTCTTATCTGTCGGCTGCCTCTTAAGAAAGTCTTACACGCCAATACGAATATTAAAAAAAATATTATCTTAATGGCACGCTCATTTGAAACTCTGTAACCTCATATGATTTTCAGCCTCTTTTTTTTTTTGCAGTGACTACTGTACTAATTACTTTAATGTGGGCAATAATGAGCTTGTAACCCGACCGGAAGTGCCCAAGACTTCGAGTGGAGATAACCGAATTGAATTGCTAATGCTAATTTATTCATTAATTTCCCCCCCGAAAGATACTTAGTTGGGAAAGACCCGTCGTATACAAAAAAAAAAGACCACGTTATATCTGTTAGAATAAGCCTAAATGTCATATATATTGGAAGATTCCTTCGGAATTAGATTCTGTTTTAGATATTGTGTCGTACCTCCTGTTTTGCCTAGCACTCTTTCGTATATTTGATTTAGTTTTTGTCCTTCATTTTATTTATCAGTTTGTCTTTTATTTGTGTTTTACCTCGCTTTATGTCGTATTTCTATTTACTTGTTTATTGCGTTTTACGTCAACACTGCTTCCTAGATTTTATTTATTCTAAAAGCTGTGTCGTAAATTATGTCTGTTTTTGGTTATATTTTACATAAACGCTGTCTCGTTCCTTCGTTCATTGATTTTTGTAGACAAAAAGCCCTTTCGATTCTATTACTTGTTTCTTGCATATATATAAAACGGTCCAACATTTTATTATCTTTGCAATGTCCCCCAAGTATTTTATTTGTTTAATTTCGAATTTACTTTCTTTAAAAAGCACTGGGCATAAAAACGTGATTTATGACCCTTTTAAGATGTTCTAGTGGAGTATCGTTTCTTATGAAGGAGGCTATTAAGATATACTGTTTTCCTTTTCGGTGATAAACTGTTTTCTTTTTCGAGCCAAAGTCATAATCCAAGCTCCATTGAGAGTTTTTCTTAATGGTTTTACCATCTGCTAGTTTTCGATGTTTTCTGTTATATATTTAGGATTTTTAATAATAATTTTATAAATAACACGAAAGCATCAGTGTACTTTTAATGTGTCTTGGAATGTTCAACAATGAATGTTTTAAGAAGAAAATATTGCTTTAAACTATCTATATATATATATATATATATATATATATATATATATATATATATATATATATATATATATATATATATATATATATATATATATATATATATATATATATATCTGTATGTATATATATATATATATATGTATATATATATATATGTATATATATGTATATATATATATATATATATACTGTATATATATATATATATATATATATATATATATATATATATATATATATATATATAATTGCTGTATATATTATATATGTGAAAATACATACATAAATATTCTAGGCTTGCCATACTGAAATAATTTTATTTAACAGATATTTAATCAAATAATGTATTTTTTAATACTTGTGAGAAAGTTTGACAATGAATGTGTTTGAAGAAAAAAATAATTGTTTCAGAATAGTTAAAAACATTTTCAGTGTGCTCCTTGTTTCTCTTTATTTTCATTTATGAATTACAGCTTTCTCATCACTGTAACTCATCAGCATCTCATCTATCACATAGATCCCCATCCTTTATAATTGTGAGCTGTGTTCCCTCGTTAAATGGTGCGAAAATGACCATTGAAATTCATGATGGTTATATATATATATATATATATATATATATATATATATATATATATATATATATATATATATATATATATATATGTATGTAGCAAAGATATATATATATATATATATATATATATATATATATATATATATATATATCTTTGCAATTTGTTAGGAGTTAATTTATTGCTTATTGCATTTTGTTTAGCTTGTGTCTCTGCTCCATTTGTTCATGCCCTCTCTCTCTCTCTCTCTCTCTCTCTGTGGATGCTGGTTGATGCAAGTGTTTTGGTGATCTGATTTTTAAATGATTTTGATCATTTAAAAATGATCAACAACGCCAGCTATGAGTAAAATCTCATAATTAATATTTTTATCGTTATAAATCAAACACAAACTTGATCAGACTAATCAAGAATTATCATAAAAGACTAAAATACCAGGACCAAGGTCATTCTCTCCTAGTATCCCTAATAATTATTAGGGATACCAGGAGAGAATGACCTTGGTCCTGTTATTTTTAGTCTCTTATGATAATTCTTGATTAGTTTAATAAAGCTTGTGTTTGATGTATAAAGGTAAAATATTAGTTATGAGGTTTTACTCATTATCTAAATAGACTTATTGACATTACTACTACTATATTTGCATCTTTATATATTTAAATATATTAATTTGTTGGCATATTTTTCTTTTCTAATAACTGACCTCTTCTTTCTGTATTTGCTATTACCTGTTTTTATTTCTTTCAAATGAGCCCTATGTTGTTTGGAAGCTTTAATAATAATAATAATAATAATAATAATAATAATAATAATAATAATAATAATAATAATAATAATAATAATAAATTACATATCTTAACAGTCATTTTGGTGATCTTACTTTTGACGACAACCCTGCCAGCATTATTATGACCTAGGGTTTAGGTCAGATGTTTTAGTATGTAGAAAATCTGGAGCTACTTCTCGAAAGTCTTATTATGTTTTATTTCATATAAAACCTTTTAGCACTTTTCGTGTGAAGTCTCCCATTACAGAAAAAACCAGTGTGTGGTAAGCTTTGAACTCCAGTCATTACACTTATTCTGTATATAGAATTCACCAGAATAAAAACAACCACTTACTTTAGTCATTATCTAACCTTTCACAAATTTCACCCTCTGAGTCGTAGTGGTAATGTTACTTGTAATAAGTGACAGACATTCCTTCAAAACTAATCGGCATGAAAACGGTAATCATCCAACTTTAATGTCGGAAGTCGATTATGGTAAACAATCGTTTAGAGAAAATGCAGTGTCCGTGTTCTTTTATCCACATTTAATCACTGACAGCATTCATTATAAACTGGCCACTAGCTGGCGTTGTTGATCATTTTCTGCTTATATTTTTATCGTATGTTTGTACGGTATCTGATTCTTATTTTTATTTTAACTGTTTGTTTGGCGACCCTCTCAGACTTCGTCTTGAGAAAGGTGGCGATATTGGGTTCTGTTCTCAAGTGTTGTCCTTGCTTCATGACCTTATTCAAGTGTTCCTCGCTTCTTCAGTTACGTATTCTTCTTAATAACTTCCCTCTCACTGTACGTTCTTCAAGTGTTTCTCGCCTGTGCATAGCAATCTCCTTCGCCCGTAGTTCGAGTGCGCTTCTGTATTGTGCTTCCGTCAAAAGTAAACATGATTCTGGGAGTTAAATTTACTTTTTAAAAACAGCTTCCATTGTTTAGAAGTTAGAGACAAGTAGTTTCAATCCTGCATTTGTTATGTCAGTGAGTTGCATGCAGATGTATGTTGTCAGATGTTGTGTGCACACATAAACACGTATGTACAGGAAGATAAAGACAAGATTGGTGGCGTGCACACTTGCAGACAGTACACACACACACACACACACACACACACACACACACACACACACACACACACACACACACATATACTTTATTTATATATAAAGTATGCATGTGTATGTATGTATGTATTATAGGCGTGTGTGTGTGCATGTGTGTATGTATGTATGTATGTATATATATATATATATATATATATATATATATATATATATATATATATATATATATATATATATATATATACCTGTAAACTTTATAGTCAATCAGAAAACAAATTAATACGGCCTCGTTTACGAATAAGGTCAAATGTTTACT
>NC_089791.1:40579882-40609882 GCF_040412425.1 Macrobrachium rosenbergii
AGGGGGAGGGTCGTTTAAATCTGATCTGGAGACTAATTGACTTTTTTTTTTTTTTTTTTAATTCTCATTTTTCTTTTGTTTTTATTCCAAACAAAGTTCGGCCATCTTTTACCCGTCGTATGTCTCTTGGAATGGGGTTTTCACCTTTTTTTCTTTTTCTTCCTATTTTTTTTTATTTAAACATTTTTGCGTCACTTAAGTCGGAGGGTCATCTAAGCTCCCTCGCAGACCAGAAGTTAGCGCCGGCGCTAGACTTTGGCAGTAGTTCGCCGCTTTTGTGGATTTAGCAGTTTAGAATTAACTTTTCCAGTTTGTCTGTTATATAAGGGTGTTTTTTTTCATGTGTAGGTTATGAGACCGCATTCTTATGTCTGCTACAAATGGGTTGTATTTTTATGTCTTATGAATGTGTTCTTATGTGAATGTCTTGAAATGACATGTCTTGAAATGACATTCATTTTGTCTGTTCTGAAAAGGTATTCTCATGTGACTTTTGTTACAATGTAATCTAATGGCACTGCTGTAAGATGGGTATTCCTTTTATTAAAATGTAATTTCATGGTACTGCTGTATAAAGGATATGGCTTTTGTTAAAATATAATAATTTACTGGCACTGCTGTAAAAGAAGGAGTCTTTTTATTAAAATATAATTCAATGTCACTGCTGTAAAAGGAGTGTTCCTTCTATTAAAATGTAATTTCATGGTATTGCTGTATAAAGGATATGGTTTTTATTAAAATATAATTTACTGGCACTGCTGTAAAAGAGGGATTCTTTTTATTAGAATTTAATTCAGTGGCACTGCTGTAAAAGGGGTACTCCTTTTATTAAAATATAATGTACTGGCACTGCTGTAATATAGGTATTCCTTGTATTAAAATACAGTTTAATGACACTGCTGTAAAAGAGGTATTCTTTTTATTAAAATGTAATTCAGTGGCACTGCTGCAAAAGGGGGTATTCCTTTTATTAAAATATAATTTACTGGCACTGCTGTAAAATAGGTATTCCTTTTATTAAAATACTATTTAATGGCACTGCTGTAAAAAGGGATATTCCTTATATTAAACTATAACTTAATGGCACTGCTGTAAAAAGGGTATTCCGTTGAGCTCATTATCAAGGATATTCTTTTGCGTCCACTAGTGTCTTCTATTAAAGTATATTCGTATGCAACTGTTCTAAAAGGGAATTCATTTGACGTTATTAAAGGCTATCCGCGTGTCTGTTAAAAGATGGTATTCCTCTGTGTTCGTATGTCTGCTAGATAAAAGGGTGTCCATATGCATTTGTTATGAAAGAGAATTTACGTGCTTAGTTATAAAAGGGGTATTTTTATGCGGTTAATATAAAAAAACTGTATTCTCAGATGAATTTTATGTTTTTTTGGGAATAAATGTGTTGGTTTTTTAATCTTCCACAGAAGCTGAAGATGGACAGTTGTCGGAAATGTCAGCAAAAGAATGTGAATAAAGGAGAGACGAAAATGCTATGGTTTGTTTTGACGCGGCAGTTCCTTTCACCCGATTAAGATTTCCTTCGTCTGAGCATTTCACCACTGCAATAAAATGTATTCTTTGCGTAATTTATAAAAACCTTGCTGTTTTTAATAGGTCTTTGGAGTTGTAGTGAACATTTCGGAATTGCTCATGCTTATTAACATACAAACATACTAAAAAGTAAAGTTAGCATATTTATTCATCTGGTTTTGGAAGCAATACTACTGCAAACTCATTAGCTAACCCTGTCGTTTTGTTTATTACATTTTACAGTTTTCTTAAGTGATTTATTCTCCAGTGTCATAATTGCTATAGAATAAAACGGAAATAAGATTCTTTCGGGCTAATAGTACTGTGTATGCCATCCCTCTGGGTGTGTGAATGTGTATGTGTGTGTGTGTGTGTTTGTGCCTAGCGTTCGCTCGAGAAATGTTTTTCTAAATTTTCACAAATTTCTGGGTCGAAAAGTTAACGTCGGCCATTAACAGCGTTGAAAGGACGACTATTGACAGTCGCCGCCATCTCAATCATTCCGTCAATAAAGTTTATTTTTGTGGTCTTTTTCGTGTCGTTTGCTCAATCAGAGTCTTTGAATGTCGGAGCTCTCATTTGCTGGCCTCGAGTGACGTGGTTGAATGGTTGCTCGTTTATGTAACGTCTTGACAGAGAGAGAGAGAGAGAGAGAGAGAGAGAGAGAGAGAGAGAGAGAGAGAGAGAGAGAGAAACACGGCCCTAGGGTAAGTCTTACTGAAACGTTGTGAAAAGGATATTTTCCTTTTTATGTTCGCAGCTGAAATTACTGTGCGTGCCAATAAAGAAAAGTTTGTCATCACGACTTTGGAAAGTTAGATGTACTGTATATATATTTATGTTTGGGGAACGGAAGAGAATTTACGTTTGTGAGGAGTTTGAAAGGTCCTCATTACTGTTCGTTACGAATTTATTGACTTGCTTTACGATGGCTATAATCTTGAGAGTAGGTTAGGTGTTTTATGCGTAAAAGGCAAGAAGCCTTCAAATGTCAATGATTTTATAGACTCGTAAATAGTCCTATGGACCGAATTACTGATTATTGTTTGTTACGGACTTATAGACATAATGGACGTAGCGCTTATTGTAAATGTCAGTTTCTATTTGTATTTATTAATTGTTTACGACCTATCAGTGATTTTTCAAGCCTTGTCAGTAGAGTTTTTTAAAAGACGTTTTGGTTGACGTTCGCAGCCGGTTTGTTTACATATTTTATAAAGACTCAAATCGTGGGAATTCATTCTTTAAGAAGGTGAGCTATTACTCCTGGAATTTTTCCTCAGTCTAAAAAGGATGAGGAGTTTTTCCTTGAACTAAAAAAAAAAAGAGGAATTTTTCCACCAACTGAGAAGAATTAGGAATTTTTCCTCGAACTATAAAGAATGGGGAAATTTTCCTCGAACAAAAAAAAAAATGAATTTTTCGTCGGACTATAAAGAATGAGTTTTTCCTCGGGCTGTAAAGAATGAGGAATTTTTCCTCCGACCATAGAGAATGAGGAATTTTTCCTCGAATTAAAAATAATGAGGAATTTTTCCTCCAGTTAAAAAAAATGAGGATTTTTTTTTTCTCCAACTAAAAAAAATTAGGAATTTTTCCTCCGACTGAAAAAATGAGGAATTTTTTCTCGGACTGAAAAGAATGAGGAAGTTTTCCTCGAACTAAAAATAATGAAGAATTTTTCCTCGGACTAAAAAGAATGAGGAATTTTTCCTCCGACTTGAAGATTGAGTGCGGCATTCCTCCCCTTGGAGCAACTGCAGGAGGAGATAATGACATCCTCCTCTCTCTCTCTCTCTCTCTCTCTCTCTCTCTCTCTCTCTCTCTCTCTCTCTCTCTCTCTCCTTTGGGAACTGTTCTTGAGAAAGGGTTTGGTTGATCACGAGGAAAATAGAATTGAAGGCTAGTGAAAAACTAGATGAAAAATAAAGATGAAGCAGAGTAAGAATGTAGGCGAAAAGAAAGCAAATGCTGAAACCAGAGAGAATAGAAACTAGGATAAAGAAGAAGGGAAGAGAAATAAAAAGTGGAGGGGAAGGAAAAGCTATAAAAATGAGGAAAACAATGAAAGCGGTGTAAAGAGAAATCATTAGCCTCTCTCTCTCTCTCTCTCTCTCTCTCTCTCTCACTTATTCGTTAACGAATGACAGTTTTTGATTTTATTGTTTTTCTTTCGGCGTTTTTATCTGTTTTTCCCCTTTCGGCAGGAAAAAAGTGCCTGGTAACTTCGCGTCGTGTGTGCATCAGAATGAAAATGATGAGATGCTTCGTTCGCCCTTGCTAAGAATAAGGCTCAAAAATTTCATTTTCTTTTTTCAGTCATTTTGCCAAAAAAAATTGTTTTTTGATTACCTGTCTCTCTCTCTCTTTTTTTTTTCTTACAAAGTTGAAAATGATAGGATGTGTAATCTGCTTTTGCTATGGAAACGGAGGAAAAAAATAATTAGTTTTTTTTTACTAGTCTTTGCAAGAACACGTTTGTATAAGCAAACCCCCTTCTCTCTCTCTCTCTCTCTCTCTCTCTCTCTCTCTCTCTCTCTCTCTTAGAGGCTCGAGTTGTTTTAAGATGAAATGTTTTGCGCAATTAACATATATTAACTCATTCCCCTTATCTCCGGAAGTTGTTGTAAGTTTTTCATATTAATTTGTAGTCGTTGGTCGCAGACTACATTTGTTTTTGCTTGTTTTCATATCTCTTTAATTTCTTTTCACAGAACATTATGCAAGCAACTCCCTTGTTAAATTGAGTTGTGTCTCTCGTTAATTTCTTAGACAGTATTTTCATCTTTTTCCTAGTTACTTGTAGCGATTCTGCTTGAGAATAACTTGCAATAAATACTACTTTATTATTACTTGTATTAAAATTGGTGGCACACTACTGCCAGTAATGCTTTTATCGGAGCTATTCAGTCATTCCTATTTATAATTATATGATAAGGTGATTATACCACCGAATGACGTATACTGAATCTTTAGATTAAGCATCCATAATATTTTTATTTAAATGAGATGTGACAGACAGGTGAAAATTAAGTTGTAGACAGCTGTGCAGCAGCGGCTTGAGAAGGAACCCTTCTTCCAGGCATTACAGGGACCTTTTCTGTTAGGGGAACGTTTAGAAGACATTATTTGTTTTGTTTTAGTTTGACTCGCTTCATACTTTTAGTTTCATGAATAAAACACATAGCTAATTGTGTGGCAGTGATAGGGACCTTTTTCTGTTAGGGGAACATTTAGAAGACATTATTTCTTTTATTTCAGTTTGACTCGCTTCATAGTTTTAGTTTCATGAATAAAACACAGCTGATTGTGTTGCAGTGATTTTTTTTAATGATGCCAAACTTGACAGATCTATTTATTAGTACACTTCAGAAATACCATGTCATAGCTTCAGTTCGTATGTCGTAGTTTTAGATTGTGTAGGTTATGGCCTCAAGGGAATATTATCTTTTTAAACTTTTGTGTGACTTAACTTGCACTTTCATCAAGGGGTTTTTAAAACCTATCAGTTCCTCGTTGGACTGGTCTGTACCCTTCTCGGCTAGCACTCTACAGGGCCCGCGTTCGAATCTCCGGCCGGCCAATGAAGAATTAGAGGAATTTATTTCTGGTGATAGAAATTCATTTCTCGGTATAATGTGGTTCGAATTCCACAATAAACTGTAGGTCCCGTTGCTAGGTAACCAATTGATTCTTAGTCACGTAAAATAAGTCTAATCCTTCGGGCCAGCCCTAGGAGAGCTGTTAACCAGCTCAGTGGTCTGGTTAAACTAAGGTATACTTAACTTTAAAACCTATGTCTTGGCAACACCATGGAAAGGTTTGATGTTAAAACGTGATAAGGAAACTAGTGTGATGATGCCATTTATTATTGCAATATTTGAAACATTTGGAAATGTAACATCGAACAGTTGTAGCTTTGCGTATCACGCGACTATCTTTTAATTAAACTATTTATTTATTTATTTATTTTCGATAGCTTTTCCTGGTTGATTTTCACCGGAGCGCAAATTGGAAAAGTTTAGGAATGAGCTAGACATGCAAATATTGCTGATACGTTTTTGATAGTTTTGCCGGCGACATGCAGATATAAAATTTTACCCAGCTGAATTGTATTACAAAACCTGCTTTAAACAGAAAGGAAAAAGTGCGACACCAGTCATATTACTAGCGAACGCTGGCGTGGTTGTACTGACTTGCAAAGCAAACGCGCATTCTCATGTATGTGTATGCATATCTACATATGCACTGTATAAATATTTCCCTCAGCCTTCTCATTTCTGAGGGAGTCTTTAGGGGTGAGGCTGCCAGCCCCAAGGCCTTTTTCAAGATGCTGGCACCCATTGACAGATGGGTGGACTTGTGGGCAGTAGTCTGGGAGCGAAAACACCTCCAGCAATCTTCGGCAGTGCGCTGTACCACTGAGACATGGAGTCTGCTAACCTATTCCTTGCTCACAAGGCAGTAGCGACGTATTTCACTGGAACCCATAACACCTGAAACGGCTTTAAACTCTGGACTGGGCAGCGAAGTTGCTGACGATACCGCTGAGCGACTACTATCCATAATCATGAAACTATATGTATTTGTCAAATATATATATATATATATATATATATATATATATATATATATATATATATATATATATATATATACTATATATATATATATATATATATATATACATACATACATGCATATAATGTGTTTGTGCTTGTGTGTGTATGTGTATGTGTGACTTTTACATGGAAATTATAACGACATAGAAAATATAAAAAAAAAAAGTACGGCCATAAGGAAAGCGAACCTACAGATCGCATGTCCTTTCGCCATTAATCTAAAGCATTCTCAAGAAAGCTACATACAACTTAAAAAAAATTACAGAGAAGACTTAGTTTAATAACAGGCAACTGAGATTAAAGGAGTATAAAATCATTTAACGCATGCAGAGTCATTATTTTGAAGGACAGCTGTCTTGATTAACTCGGGTAGTGTGGCGAACGAGTAAGGATTAAAGTCGAGAATAAGTCAAGATAGATATTCAATTAGAAATGGACAAAATAATAATACTGTTTTGTACTCTTTAAGTGTAAAATTACATAGAGTATGCCCCGTAATAATATAATAACAAGCTGTAATAACATTTCTTTAGTAACCTTTTAAAATCAGCAATGATACAGCTGGCATATGAATAGAAATATTTTTATAGTGTTGACCCCCTTCTGCACAAGATGTTCTACGAAGATTTAAAAGAGAAATTAAGATAACCAGTGATTCAAGTTAATATCCTTAGTCTCCCCTTGGTAATCCATCACGTGGCTTGTTAATCCAGGACAGCTGTCTTTCATCTGAAGGTCAACCTCAGTTATGATGAACTTTGTTTGCATTGAATGGTTTTGTATCTGTGTAATTTTACTCGTTTTTCGTAAAGCCAAATATACTTTTTAATCTTTTTTTTTATGCTGTATGTACTTGGCTTGAAAATGTATTGTTTCATTTTTTCCGTGGCTATTTACCCTGTTTAAGGAATATATATGGGTATTTAATTAAACATACACACGTATGTCTGTTATGCATACATATATATATGTATGTATGTATGTGTGTATATATGTATGTGTATAAATATACATACATATATATGTATACAGTATATATATTTATATATTTATTTATATAGATAAACACCTAAACACATAAATACTTATATATGGTGGTGATATATATTTGCAATTTCTTTTTTAGACCTTACATTGTTCATAATCGTTATTAGCTCACCCAACCAGCATAATCTACCTGGTCCCGAGACTGAGACATCGTGCATGTTCTGTTACGATGGGAGGAGAAGTTCTGGCGCAGGATGTAAATTAAGTCTGCATTGAACTGGCGTTGCAGTGAGTTTTCCGTGCATTCTGAACTTTGTCGTATAGTTTTGAATTAATAACCGGATTAAAATTCCATTTCCTTGAAGCGAAGTCTTTCCACAGCTGCATATTCATATTAATCTCCTTAAATAACTCAGCGACGACTGCAATACAAGAGCCGAAACAGTTTTGAGAGAGAGAGAGAGAGAGAGAGAGAGAGAGAGAGAGAGAGAGAGAGAGAGATATGCTGATATGCATGACGAGAAACAGTTTAGAGAGTGTTGACGTTTCAGAGTTGATCATATAGACAAAAACAGGTACACACATACACACACACATATATATGTGTGCGTGTGTGTATATGTGTGTGTGCGTGTATGAGAGAGAGAGAGAGAGAGAGAGAGAGAGAGAGAGATATGATGATATGCAAGACAAGAAACAGTTGAGAGAAAGATGACGGTGCAGAGTTGATCATATATACAAAAACAGGTACACATAGTACGTATATGTATGTGAGAGAGAGAGAGAGAGAGAGAGAGAGAGAGAGAGAGAATGAACTTCCGACACATGCACAGTGCCAACGGCCGAGCTAAGGAAGACTATTACACTAAAAGCTCCGTAAATCTCCTCGCCCGGGACCAGAAGGTTTAACTCATTATTTTCGAGAGCGTCCGTTTGACTTTGAGTCAATTAAAAGCGCATCGCCACCAAATGCTTATTTGATCCCCACTCCTTGTTCTCTTTTGCTTCCAGGCCAACAAAGTGAGACTCTGAGACGCGTTTAATGTACCAGATGTGTTTCTTTTCCGGTCCACCTCCCAAAACCATCCCCCTCCGCCTCTCTTCCATTCTGCCTCGTCTTCCTCTTACTCTTCCTCCTCCTCCTCTGTCTTTCTTCCACCCTCTTCCTTCCTCCTACATCCCCGCCCTCCCTATTATCATTCGTCTCTTTGGAAGCTGCAATAGGGATTGGTTCTTCCTTCCAAAACTATCCCTCCTCATTATCATTCCTTTTTTCCCCTCCTTTTCCATCTCGGCTTCCACTCCCTTCTCCCCTTATCTTTACCACTAGACCATTTCCTGGTTGCAAAGGCGATGTGTTCCTTAAGGGAATGGCGAAGGGAAGGCATTGTAAGAGGTAGATGGGGAATGAGATTCACTCATGAATAAAGAACTGTAAATAAAGAAACTTCTAAAAAAAAAAAAATACCACATCCTTCTGCAGTGGGAAAAAAGATATTCGTACTCTCAGTGCTGTAATTTGAGAACAGGCCCAAGCAAAACTTTATACTTGTTGGGAAAGACTTTCCACATGGAATGGTTGAAAACATCGTCTCGAGGCTCTGGCCTTGACGTTTTTCTCTCCGTGCTAGCTAGTCAACATCCACCCAGAATCCCTTCAGTAAAGTCAACAGATTGCAAATATGTGTTAGAAGCTGAAAATTCCTGCCGTGAGATCATTCTTCGTAATTGATGCTTGAAATTAATTGCCACTCAAATTAAAATGAGAACACCTTTCCCTTCAGCTCGGTAAATCAAGAACCGCATTTCCCAGGGGCATCTCGCTTACAGTAGTTATTTAACAAAGCGTGTTGTTAAGATATGAAGGCTTTAGGACTTTCATATGTCAGCCCACATAATATATTTTAGAGAGTTGCTGCTGAAAGAAATTTGTTGTTCTGACCTTTTTTTCTGGACCATTGTGTGCTCCTGTTTCATATGAATGCGCCTGGAAATGAGTTTCTTTATTAGTAATGTCATCGTATATTGTTTCAGCGTTTTAATCAGTATTATGTTAAGTGGGAAAAACAGACATAAGAATGATTGGATTGGAGTAGATTCATGGAATTTATGTTTAAAAACAAAACACTAAGGCAACTTCAGCTTTTCAGCGCTAAAGCAAATGAATGAAGGGAGTTGGAATGGTTGGATAGCAAGATAGAGAGACCGGGAAAATGAAATAGATGAAGTACAAGGGTCTGAAGGTGAAACTAGTAACAGTTAGAGAGGTTGGGCAGCAAGATGGAAGAACGGAAGAGGGGAGATGTAAAGTAAAAGGCTAAAAGGCTAAAACGTGGGTGCAACTAGGGGCTGAAGGAACAGTGAAGAAACCCTCTAGTAATGCCGACAGGCATGTACGAATGAGTGAATTTACAGATGTAAGAATTGGAGCCAGTGATGAAGGAACTTGAGAGATGAAAAGCACCGGCTATGAGATAATTTTCCCTGAAACTGAAATGCCACCTCTTCTACTAGCTCGATTGATGTAGCCCCATACATAAATAAGATAACGATGAAAGGCAGATGGAGGTGGCTTGGGTATGACCGTCGCACAGCCGCTGGGAGATAGTACGTGATAGTGTCAGCTGGATCCCTCTGGACATTAGAATAGTTAGAAGCCCCAGACCTACCTGGATGAGAACTATGAGACGGGAGGCTAGATATAAGTGGAGATTGGTGGAAGTGAAATCACAGAAGAGTCACGAGGCAATGATGTTGGAAGAAACGGCATGAAAAGTCCAAGTATAATTTAAACGCAACTCAAGTAATGTTTAACGTTGCCAAAGAAAAATACGACATTAAAGAAAGACAGAAAGAAGATAAGATTGCAGCCAGAATCTGCTGGTCTGTGCGATAGCAGTGTGAGAGTATATATATATATATATATATATATATATATATATATATATATATATATATATATATATATATAAATACTGTAAGAATGACACTGTAAAAGTGGAAGTTTATGTCACTGTTAAGATAGCCCCGACACTGTATACACCCCTCGTTATGTCAACTAAAGCATGCAGTCGTTGTCTAGAGTAATGAGATGACTGCTGTGAGAGAGAGAGAGAGAGAGAGAGAGAGAGAGAGAGAGAGAGAGAGAGATGTCGGACCCCTTTACTGCTGAGCAATAGCCAGACTAAATGTTGCATTGATAATAACATGAGCTGAGTCGGTGCCAGAACTTCACTCCTAACTACACCTAAGCCCCTCCATGTGTGCGGCCATGTACTTAAGATAACTTACTCCTCTCTTATATAGTAAATGAAGATGCTTCTGGCACGTCGACGCCCATAAGAAATCTCGCAATAGGGGGAACAGAAAAATGCTAAAATGCTGTGCGAGAGTCCTTGTCTCCCGCGGCTCCTTTCAAAGGCACGTTAACATTTCCAGGATCAAAGATGAGGACCTTGCAATAGAATACGAGAGTGCAGCAGCAGCAGCCTTCTCTCTCTCTCTCTCTCTCTCTCTCTCTCTCTCTCTCTCTCTCTCTCGTTTCCGGCAAGCCAGTGGCGACCACCTAAAGTAGGGGGAAGTTGTTGCCCTCACTATTGGGGGAAGGAAATAGCCAAGGAAAGAGAAAGGGGAGGGCATAGGGGTACAGATATATGTAGAGGGTAATGTACTTCTTCTCGGCTCTTGAATGGCTGGAAATCCATCCAAGGAAAAGGGAAAAGAATTCTTGGGGTCTTGGGGATACAGAGAAATTGACGAAAACTGCTATTTAAGGTTTGGCTCAGTACCAGGGGTCCTCTTACCCTGCCGAATTTCTGGAAGCGATACACCTCGTATTTATGGCACTGTTTATGCACCTCCCTCACCGCCAATGGCTTGCTTGCGTCACCTTTTGTGCCTCGCCGTTTGTCAGTATCGATACGATCATTCTCGATTTTGAGGTAGAAGTGGCTTCTTTTTGGGGACCTGGAGGCGGAGGAATGATAGCTTTAGCACGAGACACACGCGCAGAAGGGCGTCAGTAAAGTCATGCGATGTGCAAAAAAAAAAATAATAATAATAATAAATAAATAAATAAATAAATAAAAAATAAAATTGTCAAGAATAGAAAAAAACTCAAGAATAAAAAAAATGAGCATGATGTATGTAAAAAAAAATTGCTGGCAGAAGATGGGCCATTATGCTCAGAGGGAAAAAGTAAGAAAAAATATGAACGTCTGCACTTGAGAATTTTAAAGAAGCAAAAAAGACCTATGTGCCATTTACTCTCTCTCTCTCTCTCTCTCTCTCTCTCTCTCTCTCTCTCTCTCTCTCTTTGCCTGGAGAAACGGTTGAATGCTCCTTTTACTCGTGAGCGGTGAAGGAAAACACTACAGATATTCATGCTGCTCCTAAGCAATGAATGTTCAAATGGTTTTCGTAAATTTTTGCTTTAAAGTTTAGCTGCTGGAGTGGATAAGATTTGCTGCCATTTTGCAAGTAAAGAAAATGGGTCTAAATAATAAAATAAGTCTAGTGTAATATCAACTTTACATCTAAGTCAAGGTTAAGGTCATCGAAGAAGATCCTGGTGTTCTCCTTTCGGGTTAATTTCTAAAGCTCACCGGAGAGAGGAAAGTGAAATTGGTGTTAGTGATGGATTATGTCACCAGGGACACAAACCATTTTTGGAATTTAAAGAATATTAACTGGATTTTAAGAAAACTGAGCCACCGGTAAAAGCGACACGAATATTAAGATCTGGTCAAGTGCAGAAGGCCTCAGAATCTTTTTTGCTCTCGAAATACGGGTAGGAATATTGATATGGCTGAGAGATATAATTGTTTTCAGTCTTTATTGAAGGTTTACATTGAAGCACAGGTAAGACTGGATGCTAACCATTAGAACATCCCGATGTCAAGGTGTGGGTGATATTTGTTCGCAATTGTGTCCTCATACTTCGCGTTTATATTGGTTGCTGTAACACCCTGTAACCTGCCTAAAATCATCATTTTTTCGTTCGTATGGAACTCAGTGAACTGTCATATTTCAGATTGTTGCTATGGATTCTTTATTAGAATTTTATTTTCCTTTCTAGTATTGTAGTGCCAGATGGCCCATATCGAAAACTTAGTAGGGAAAAAATAATATTGGTGACAGTCACAGATTCCTATAAAAAAATGGTGATTTGTTTTTTATTCTCTTTTGTGAAGAAAAAATCTTAATTTCTTTATCGAAGCATTTTGCATGCAAACGTTGATTATAGAGAAATGTGAAGGCCTCTACTTGGGTTTTAATTGCCTCTGTGTTCTTAGTTTGTATCCTTTTGGTTTCATTCTTTCATCTCTTATAGTAAGAGCTTTGAGAATTTTAATGTTATTCTCAACTCCTGAATATACATGGTAATGGAAGTTACACTGGCTGAAATAATGGACTTGTATTTGTTGATGATTTTTACAAATAAGAGTTTTTATCTCGCAGATTGGTTTGCTTTTAAGTGATGTCTTCATGAGACTGAATCTTTTCATGTGTTTTTTTTTTCAGCGAAGGGGTGGGGGAGGGAAGGTTAGGAACTTCTGTCAGGAAAACGGTTGACATTGAATTCTGTAGATGGATAAATGATGTGTAACTGTTTCATACCTTTTAACATGTCCTAAAGAGTCTTCCTCTTTGTCTCGTGGTCTGGGGCACCAAGCCATTCACATAAAAATTCAGATAATTAAAGTGGAATCAGGATCACAAGCCATTAAGAATTTTTAAATACGTATTTTTGAGCCTATGTCACAATGCCCACAAATAGGTTAGTCTTGATGGATAGATTTAGCATCGTAAAATCTAGCGGTACAATGTACGAGGTTGGTCAGGAACTGAGGGAGATTCCCTACCCGAGGGGGGGAGCACCTTGCTACCCTAAAGGCCAGTAACTCTACAGAATGAACTTTCGTCGAGAATTCCGGCGAGACTCCGCTGTCAGGATCTTTCACCCGTAATTCCCTTTTGGCCTGGGGAAAGTGGAGCTTGTTTCCCCCTCGGATCTCTACCTTGGTTAGAAGGGGAAATTGGTTCCTCTCCTCAAACCAGTTCGGATGTCCCTTTTCATTTGTGTAGTGTGGGCTCGTGTTTTGGTTGTGTGTGTGTGTATATATATATGTATATATACACACATATATATACATACATATATACACACATATGTGTATGTATGTATGTATATATATGTATGCATATATGTGTCTATATATATATATATATTTTATATACGTAACTCAAAAAGGATCTACTTGAATGATACCATGTACTATTACATAATAGATCTGTATGTGCATATGTATTCGATATTGTTATCACGTATTGTGAGATTACCCTGTTGATTAGCGTGCATGTATACTCGTATGTAGCTACGGGTATTTGCATCGAGATAATGTATGTGCACGTATTCGTGTGTGTCTGTTGCTCATCGTGACCCGTCTGTATTGTAACAGTCATGTCTGGAAACAAACGTAATTTTATCTGAGGTCTCCTAACGCCGTTATAACACCATTTCTTTCATTTCCCTTTACCGCTTTATTTTCTTTCTGTCTTTGTGTCGTGTCGTAAATTTGTTAGCTCATCCTCTTCCTGGTGTTATTATGTGAGCCTTAGGCTCATATAATATGGTATTTTTGTCCTAATAAGATATTTTTATGTTTTTATTCATGTTCCTTTGGGCGTTGGCTATAAAAGGGCATTAGGGTGTCGATCTGATTACATAACAAATGATGTTGAATACAAAGTTACGTATAATCTTTAATTCAAAGGATTTTTTTTAACGAATTAATGTTTAATGTCGGGAAATTATAGGTATTCAGAGATGTTTGTTTTAATATTAACATCTGGTGGTTGGTCGGACTTCTACGTGTTATCCTGGATTTTGAATAGAGTATTACTCAAAAGAGTTCTGTCATTTTTTTATCATCAGATTAAAGCTTGAAATAAATAAATTGCTAGATTATGTAGATTTCCGAGAAACACTGCCACTGATGCCAACGAAGTACCATAGTGATTTTTTTTATATATGTCAATATTTTTCTACATACTTAGTTCTTAATAACATTGGTAATTAAAACCATTAGGGTTGATAATATTACAATTCTTCGGCGCAGTCGAGTTTTCTGCACAGCGTATAATGCTGTATGAAGCTCTCAGCCGCGGCCCATGAAACTGTCAGCCACGGCCTATGAAACTCTCAGTCGCGGTGCATGAAATTTTCAGCCCCGCTGTGTTGTTGGCACATATAGCTGTGCCAGACCCACGATCATGGCTAACTTTAACCTTAAATAAAATAACAACTACTGAAGCTAGAGGGCTGCAATTTGGAATGCTTGATGATTGGAGGGCGGATGATCAACATACCAATTTGCAGCCCTCAAGCCTCAGCAGTTTTTAAGACCTGAGGGCGGACAGAAAAAGTGCGGACGGACGGACAAATTGCCATCCCAATAGTTTTCTTTTACAGAAAACTAAAATAAAAAAGCAAATTGCCCTGAAATGCTTAATAGGATTCCTATTTCGGAAAACGATGGGGCGATCCAATTCAGATACCAGTACTCTCCAGCGATGCCAGTACCCCATCCCTGTGCCATTGGTACAATGGACCGACACTACTCATCTGGTTTTTACGTTTTTATTAGGATTATAATGATAATGATGACATCATATGAAGGAGGCTCGGTCGTCTCATTGTATTCTGTTTTGAATGGGAGGCGCAAGTTCTTTCTACGCTTATGAATGGTATTTTATCTGTCCTTTATCTCGTCGATCGTAGAGATTAATTTTCCCGATGGTCTGAATATATTTTACTGGAAGCTTAGGCTTAGGTATTTGCTTTCGTGTGTGTGTCAGCGAATACAAGTGTTTAGGTCTCTCTCTCTCTCTCTCTATATATATATATATATATATATATATATTATATATATATATATACAGTATATATATATATATATATATATATTTATATATATATATATATATATATATATATATATATATATATCTATATATATATATATATATATATATATATATATATATAGCTAACGTTAATATATGCCTCCTCATCAGAGCTGCTATGTAATGTGTGTGTGAGAGAGAAAGAGAGAGAGACTTGAAAAGTACAGTACATCAACCAAAGTACCTTGATACACACACACACACACACACACACACACACACACACACACACACATATATATATATATATATATATATATATATATATACATATATATACATACATATATGTATAGTCTCTCTCTCTCTCTCCTACCCTACTGGTTGGCGTAAGCGATTGACATTTCAACAAAATGAGATTTGTATTCCTTGATTGTAGAGAAGTAAGGTTGAGTTTTGAAGCCACTAAATATTCCGCGGTCTGCTTCCAAGTAGAAAATGGGAATACTGCATATTGAAAGTTTTAAAGAAAAAAAAAATAAACCAAACCCCTTTGCAAGCCAAACCAATCCGGAATCGCCGACCCCTCTCTGCTAATTAAAAAAGCTCCCCGGTAATTGTTTCGGCTATTTACGTCGGTTTAATCTTTGGACGGTTTAGTGGAAATCCCCTTAATAACGGATGCTCCGAAGCATGGCTTTGATTAGAGTCAGTTTATCTGGGAGGTGGAAGCGCGGAACCGTTGATTTAATTCCGCCGTAGATCTTGGCGTATCGTGACCAGAATTACGCCCGCTCGGTTTAGCCGTATAATGACCCTACGTCAACAAACACCCGTGATTATAAATCTATACTGGATATTAGGGGAGTGTACTGCTTGAGATTATCATGCATAAGTAATTACTGTTTTACCGATCCCCAGCTATAATCTGTGAATCGAGAGCAGATTATTGGACTTTGATGAGGGATTGTGTGGATGAAGAGATTGTTATTGTGATAAAGTAGCCTTGGTAATGGATTATATACAGTATATGTGCATATATATGTGTGTGTTTTCTCTCTCTCTCTCTCTCTCTCTCTATATATATATATATATATATATATATATATATATATAATATATAAATATATATATATATATATATATAATATATATATATATATATATATAAATATATATATATTATATATAATATATATATATATATATATATATATATATATATATATATATATATATATATATATATATATCATATATACCATAGGTGAAAAATAAAGAAACAGGGTGTAGGTCTGACCGGTTTCGGATTTTATTTCAAGCCATCGTCAATGGCTTGGAAATAAAGTCGAAACCGGTCAGACCTACACCCTGTTTCTTATTTTTCACCTGTGGTAATGTGTGTGAAAAATGAATGATAAAAAGTGATAATCATATTTATATTTATATATATATATATATATATATATATATATATATATATATATATATATATATATATATGTGTGTGTGTGTGTGTGTGTGTGTGTATGCTGTAAATATGTCATATAAAATACCACGTTAATGGTATATATATATATATATATATATATATATATATATATATATATATATATACTATATATACATATACATACATATACATACATATATAATGTAATATGCATACACATACATACATACATACAAATATATTATACACATATCCATTGCATATACGTGCGCCCACTTAGGTAAGCGCAATCGCATGTATCGAAAATTATCTTAGAATTGAACTTGACTATTCGTGGCGGATGCAAAGCATTTGCGTGGATAAACATACGTACGGCAACCGCCAAATTTACCTTTATGCAAACAAGTCCCGTTCCTGTCACTTCTGTCACTTAGATGAGCTAAGGAAAAGTCAGGCGCTCTTGAAAACTGAAGCAGCAAAGAACGAGAAAAATCAGCTCGTATTTCTTAACGTGTAGCGCGTATGAATGTGCACTGAAATTAATCATGTGTAATCGTAGCGATGAATTTTTTATAACTGGTATCGCCGTTGTACGTATAAGCAATCATGAGGAATTTCTGTGTATAATAATTTTATGTTCTCCAGCTTTTTAACCTGCCAGTTTTGTGTATGTAAATGCACGCGCACACACAGATTTGTATATATATATATGTGTGTGTGTGTGTGTTTAACTGAATCACGAAAATATGGAACGTGATGAATATGGAAATAAAGACAAAATCCACGAAGGAAAGAGAAACAATGGAGTGCTTGAGGCCTTTCGACTTATAGTCCTTTTGTTTCTCTTTTCCTTCTGGATTTTGTCTATATATATATATATATATATATATATATATATATATATATATATATATATATATATGTATGTATGTATGTATGTTTGTCTGTGCTTATGTATTTTTGATAGTCACAGATACACTCTTCTCAATTTCTTTACTTTGTGGATACCGTTATTATTGCATATATCCGAAAGGGAAAGTTGCGCCACCAGAACTTGATAAACCATGCATACATGCATCTGTTGATTTCATTAAATGGTTGTTGTCATCTCCCTTAAATGTATCGGAGTTCAACAGATATTGTATATATATATATGTGTGTGTTCAGAGCACAGTTTATTAGTGCGTTCTCACTGGAACACTATTTTGTAGTTAAGTTCGAATTCTGCCACAGAAGGTTAAACTTTCCGCTATTATACTACCCGCTTGGATGTATGCATATACTGGTAACTGACTAAAACAAAAGTGGAAATTGAGACACACACTATCTCTCTCTCTCTCTCTCTCTCTCTCTCTCTCTCTCTCTCTCTCTCTCTCTCTCTCTATATATATATATATATATATATATATATATATATATATATATATATATATATATGACACATGTGTGTGTCTGTGTTCTTGTAGTATGAGGTGTAGCAATCTCGCCTACCAAGTAAATAAGTCCCTTGTTCGACTCCTGGAGGAGAACAGGGGGAAGGGCATTCTTCGTCAAAAGTCATTGTGTTTCAGTTGACCCATCTGGCAAATTACATAAACTTGTGTTTACACTCAAGGTTAAAACAAGGCATGTCGCTAGCAACCCCATGCTGCAATGACTTCCTGAGTACCGGAAGACTAATCCCTTAAGGGTGTTTGGTGCAAGTGAATTATGTATATCATTCTTAGGTACACTTCCCGAGCTCTTTTCAGAAGGAATTAAGTCCGCAACTCGTGAATGTTTAAGTATATTTTCTTATATGAAGGACTTTCCTATTCGCCTTCAGAAAGTACTCTCTTGCGTCAGCCTATGAATGAAGACAGGTGCGGAAACACTGAGGATTTCATTCTCCTCTTAATATACGTATTAAAACACATACATACATGTATTATATATATATATATATATATATATATATATATATATATATATATATATATATCATGCATTAATATATTTGTATTTGTCACCCAAAAACACGAGACTTGCCATTTAGAGGGTGGCTTCAGAGAAAAATTTAAGAAAATTGTCCCTGATACACTCATGCTTTTAACTGCTGAAACGAGACATACCTCCAAAAGGCACATCATCTTACTTGATTTGGACTGAATTGAATTGATTATAGAATTTAGGCCAAAGGCCAAGCACTGGGACCTATGAGGTCATTCAGCGCTGAAACGGAAATTGCCAGTAAAAGATTTGAAAGGGGTAACAGGAGGAAAACCTCGCAGTTGCACTATGAATCAATTGTCAGGAGAGGATGGAAAGTAAGATGGAAGAAAGAGAATATGAAAGGAGGCACAGTAAAAGGAATGAAAGGGGTTGCAGCTAGGGGCCGAAGGGGCGCTGCGAAGAGCCTTGAGTAATGCCTATAGTGCACCGCATAAGATGCACTGACGGCACTAGCTCCTCTACGGGTTTACTTGATTTGGGACCAATCTCCTGAAGTTGGAGGTATATAATCTCCTTCATTTAGGATCAGAACCCAAGTTCACCTTTATCCAGTTGGGCAGATTTAACTTACGGATATATATATATATATATATATATATATATATATATATATATATATATATATATATATATATACTGTATATATATATATTTTCTTTATTAACGTACTTTTTTCCCATTTGTATGGGGTAAGCACGATGCCTTATTTTGAAGGACTTTGATTTGGCTTTGGGGTAGACCGTAGTCTCGATCAGCTGCCCTGCCTGTCATCGCTTAGACCCCGGTAGCATTTGTACATGTATTGTACCAGCCACCAGCGCCCTTTCTCCCAGCAGCGAGAAGTTGTTACGCGGTTAGGTCGACAGTCGAGACGTGTGAGGTGTCTGTTATGTTTTTGGGAGGTGTTGGAGTGGCTTTGTTTGTGTGTGTATTAGTCTGTAACACCCATTTGCTTTTTAAGCAAACCTATCCGTTGATTACATACATAATCCCGGGGTGTCTACACGGATAGCAAAGTGTCTGCCTCTCTGACCGGTCGGCTGCGGATTTGAACCAGCGCCACAGACCTCTATGAAGTCCGAAGCTCTAACCGACTTGGCCATCGAGGCTCTCTCTCTCTCTCTGTATATATATATATATATATATATATATATATATATATATATATATATATATATTTATATGAGAACCGTGTCTTTCATATTAGCGTGAATCTTTACGAAATCCTTCATACTTTGTGTTCTACCTCCTTTCTTCTCCCTTCTTTCCTTCTCTGCAGAAGAGAACCTGCCTCCTTGAAGATGAAGTGCTTAACCTCAAGAAGAAAAAGCATTTGCAGTTCTTGAAAAGTTGAAACGAAATCCGTCGTCTCGTACCATCCTCACTCCCCAACTTGAGGCTGACATCAAGTATGCTTCTCCGATAAAGTTAGCCTTTGAAATTCGTCACTGAATACACGGGGAAAAGCCATTTCCATTAGCAATTGCATTATGAGGGCGATTATTCATACGTGCAGAGAGAGAGAGAGAGAGAGAGAGAGAGAGAGAGAGAGAGAGAGAGAGAGAGAGAGGAGTTAGCTCTCCGCGCCCTTGTGAATTGAATAAAGGACCCAAGGCTGCTGGCTTACTTAGTGGAGGAGGAGGAGGAGGAGGAGTCGAAGTATAAGGAACGATATTTGCCAACCCATACGAGGACATAAAGTCCTGGCGAGGAGGCACCACCTACTTAATGAGGGGAATGTGCACTCACGATAATGAGATGCCGAAGGAGTCCCGCGTGCTTCTGCCTTCCTTCCCTTCGGTATCCCCAGAATTACCTGCATGTCAGAAAGGCTTGGTGGCTCTATGACGTACGAATGGGCGACGTCTTATTTACTGACTGTGTCTGCCGTATGGTAATTTTTCAAGTGCGGTTCTTGCTGTTGTTTATAATGTTTTCGTTTTGTTTCTTTTCTCTGTTCGCTTGTTCGAACTGTTCTTTTTTAACGGTTTGCTTAGAGCAAACTTGACTGCTCGGTTATGTGATGGGAGCAACATTTTATTTTTGATGCTTGCTAGATGATGTATTTGTTAAAATTTTTTATTATTGATTTTATTTTATGTTAGTGATTTCAAAATTGTATTGCTAAGTTGTATTACAGTATTAGAAGTAATACACGATGTTAATGACAAATCGATAGTTCTACCTTTTTTTTTACGGATTATAATAAAAAAATTCCACAGAATATTAGATATATGAAAGGACGTAATCACATTTTATACAAAACAATAAATCAAGAATATTTGTGGAATTTAAATACAGAAACTGAGAAGCTTTGTTGACCATGGAATGGTGTTAGGTGACAGAAAAAGGTAGAAAACTGTTAAAAAGATATAACATTTGAAAGCTTACTGTATACTAGAGTGGACGGTGTAAGTTGAATTGTCACAGGTTAAGAATTTTCTTTTCCATATATGCTGGAAATTTCACGACCTGATCATCATAAGCTTCTAGCACTGAAAACTCTTCATTCGTTTCTATGCGTGCCTCTTTTATTGGTTGTCGACGCCACATGCAACCGGTTAATACGAGGAGAAATTACAAAATTTTCAGTAACATGGAAGAAATAAGGTGAAGGTTCGTATGCTTAGTGTAGGGGACGACATGTGTACAAATGTCAGTGCTCTGACAGAATGGATTATTCGTATTACAACTCTTTCAATATGTACGCTAGTTATTTAGTATTTGGTGTCTGCTGGAGTGGGAAACAGACCGATTTAAAAATGGTTTTTAGTTTTCTGTAAAAGAAAACTATTGTGCTGGCTTTGTCTGTCCGTCCGCACTGTTTCTGTCCGCCCTCAGATCTTAAAAACTACTGAGACTAGAGGGCTGCAATTTGGTATGTTGATCATCCACCCTCCAGTCATCAAACATACCAAATTGCAGCCCACTAGCCTGAGTAGTTTTTATCTTACTTAAAGTTAAAGTTAGCCATGATCGTGCATCTGGCAACACTATAGGACAGGCCACCACCGGGCCGTGGCTGAAAGTTTCATGGGCCGCGGCTCATACAGCATTATACGCTGTACAAAAAAGCGATTGCGCCGAAGAAACTTGGGCGGATTTTTTACTTGTTTTGTTAAGATATTACTTCATTGAGGCGACCAAGATGTGGGCACACCACGCGCTTGAATGTTCGACGAAGCCATTCGACTTGATATTATGAGATGTTAAGTATTGAGTCATCATGAAATGACTGATGTCTGACGTCAAGACTTCGTTTTTATTTGTATGTTTGACTTTTTATAAATAAACAGACATACAGGAAATCAAGGATACTGTCCTTCTGGTTGTTTGAAAAGCAATATGGATTTGTTCTGTAAATGCTGAAAATTTTAGTTGCTGTAAGTAATATAAATTTGTAGAAAAAGAATGAGAATTACTAACTCAGAATACAGTTTTTCTGGTTGGTAATATGGATCTCTTCAGTAAATGCTGAGAATTTCAAGTTGCTGAAATTACCACAAACTTATAAAAAAAAAAAAAAACTAGGATTAATATTTTTACTCTCCAGAACCTTTAGCGCCATGTACTGTGTATTCGGAGTTGTGTATCACGTCGCAAATGTTAGAGCCAATCAGCTGGGTGTGCCATGGAAGTTTTCGAAATTAGATTTGAGGTGGATTGGATGCATGCCAACGATGGCGGCAGTTCAGTTTATTTTGGCTCGTCCCAACTTTCCCAAAAATGTTATATCTTCGTCCATTTCCAGTGCATGGACAGTTTTCCTGCGGATGTGTATAGTCGTGTGCATACGTGTGTGTGAAATGGAGTACATGGGGTGCACGAGAATTTTCTACGTGGTGACAAGTTACTGAATGTAGGTCTTTTTGGTTAACGTGAAACTAAACGTTGTTTAGGTTGCCGAAAAATACATCTTCATCCGCTTCAGAGTTTCGTACATTATAGATGCAATTGGAAGGTGTATATATATATATATATATATATATATATTATATATATATATATATATATATATATATATATAATAATATATATATACATATATATATATATGTGTGTATATATATATCTATATATATATATGTATATGTAATATATAAATATTTTATATATATATATATATATATATATATATATATGTCTATATAATATATAATATATACAGTATACACACCCTTCCAATTACATCTGAAAATGTACGAAACTGAAACAGAAGAAAATGTATTTTCCGGAAACCTAAACAACGTGTATGTATGTGTGCATGTATATTTCATAACCCCATGCAGTGAGTGCGTTGCGTATGAACATACATACATTTGTTGATGTATATTTACACGTGTATACATACGTGTATACACTTTGGCTCAGAATACAGTATATTGTGTGTATACATTAATTGCAGCATTATACAATAATAGCGCTTCCACCTGAAAAATCATATCACTGTGAACGCGGAGCTGGACATTACCACGGATCGTGATATTTATGTCGTGTGTTCATAGCATATTAGTAGTGTTGATTGTTATTTAAGCGTAATCATAACAGAGTTATGCAGTTTCACTCTCTGTAACGAGAGCGCCAGGGATATTGTCATTTGATGGGCGTTTGTGCGTCATTGGGTTTAATTTAAGCTGTTATATGTGTATGAAAAGTTGGCTTAGGCTCCAAAATTAAAATTAAGCTTAGTTTGGCTTTGGGTACTCATGGATATTTCTCATATATTTTTTTGTAAGATATATGGTTGCAAGTAGCGATCAGCAGAAATTAAGTTGCACTGTTAAGTAGTGATTCCCTGTACCGATTACAAAAGTACTTTCGAGTTGTACTGTAATTCTTGAACATGATATGTATCAAGTAAAAGTGTCATTGATTTTTCTTTTTTAATCCGAAGGAGCACTATTCTGATCTCTTAGTTTTGATACAGTCCGAAGGAACACTATTCTGATTTTTTTATTTCTTAATTCTTAAAAGAAAAAAAGTCAATTTCATACCTAATTTGTAAGGTAATTTCATCTGATTCACTTTCCATGTAGCTGTGCAAAAATCTGACGTGGGCCATTCCGGCTGGAACAGTGGGGGAAATATGTGGCGAGTTTTACATAATTACCCTTGCTACTGGAAATACCATGCACTAACGTCCAGGGTACAGTGTCGCAGCATTTTTATGACTTTCATACAATCTCATTTTAATTTCAGGGCACCTTTATTTTAAAGGAAATGGGAGCTAAATGGGAGTTCACTTAAACGTTATTAGCAATTTCCAGTGGATTTACTCCAGCCAAGTTTGCGGCCGCCGCGAAATATTGCTGTTTATAATGGTTGTATGACGTTGGGGGCAATTGGGCCATTAAAATGCCTCCGGTGTTTCCGGTTCTTTACTCTTGAATTTTCTCTCTTTTTCTACGTTTCCTCTGGTCTGTGACGTTTTGTTGCCACCAGTGATTTTTGAGTTCTCTCTCTCTCTCTCTCTCTCTCTCTCTCTCTCTCTCTCTCTCGTGATTTCCCGGTGATTTTGGATTTATTCTCTCTCTCTCTCTCTCAAGTGATTTCTCTAGTATGGTCTGTGGCGTTGCGTTGCCACCCGGTGATTTTGGGTTTATTCTCTCTCTCTCTCTCTCTCTCTCTCTCTCTCTCTCTCTCTCTCTCTCTCTCTCTGTCTGTCTGGTCTGTGACGTTGCGTTGCTGTTTGTGAATTTGGGTTTATCTCTCTCTCTCTCTCTCTTTCTCTCTCTCGTGATTTCTCTTTCTAGGAAAGATTAATGTGTTGATTGATGATCATGAAGCGGCTGATAGTCGTCATATTTTCGATGCAATTAATGATGCATCATGCAATTAATGCCTGTGATAATGATGCTTACGCTGCAGTTACCTGCCGTGACGCTAATGACACATGAGAGATTAATTGTTTGATGTCATGGGCTTCAGTGAAACAAATATTAATGAAGTTGACATTAATGGTGATTTGGGCGATGGAATGCGTCCGCATAATGCATTATATTATTGCTCGTGTAGGTCCCCGTGTGTATGTGTGTATTTTAGCAAGGAATTGTCGTGATTATTATTATTATTATTATTATTATTATTATTATTATTATTATTATTATTATTATTATTCAGAAGATGAACCTTATTCATATGGAACAAGCCCACAGGGGCCAGTGATTTGAAATTCAAGCTTCCAAAGAATATGGTGCTCATTATGGTGCTCATGTTAAAAAAGAAAAAAGATAAATTAAATTAATAAATAGATAAAAAATATGTTAAAATGCAAAAAAAAAAAAAAAAAAAAATTATTCTCCTTTCCTTTGACTGGATTTGATTTGATTTATTCATTTAGCTTTGGCATGACCCTTGTACCACCCCAGGGAGAGTAGTGAGAAGAAGCAGCAGCGTCAGCTGGGCTTCTCAGGGCCCCAGAAGAATTGGGCGAGAATTACGAGAAGGGAGACTGGAGATGATTGGTGGTTTCTGGAAATGGAAGTGCCCGGGAAAGACATGAATGGGGGAATTTCAGAAGTCCTTTGCGTTGCATACCATTGGAAGCTATAATGGCAATTCATTCATGTTGTATCGCAGACATTTTTTTCCAGTGTGTGTTTTCAAAGACAGTTATACTATTCGTTTTGGTTTGTATTCTTGCTCGGGCCAAAATTTATATTCATGGTCTGCAGATTTTATTGGAAGTTTTTTTGAAGATTTTCGTTAGGGGAGACTTGGCCGAAAACAAATAATGGTGACGTCATAATTTTTTTTATTTGTGGAACATAATTGATTCCAGTGTGTTGTATACAGTTGTGTACAGCATTACAGTATTAGTTTGTGTGAGTGTGTGTGTGTATGAGTGAATAAGGGTGTCGTCACAGTCTGTTGGTGTAACATAATTGATTCCAGTATATTATATACAGTTATGCACAGTATTAGTGTGTGTGTGTGAGTTTGTGTGCGTGTGTGTGAATGAGGGATACTTAAAGGATTAAGGGTATCGTCACAATCTGTTTGTTGGCGTAACATAATTGACCACAGTATGTTATATACAGTTGTGTACAGTATTAGTTTGTGTGTGTGTGTGTGTGTGTGTGTGTGTGTGTATGTTTAACAGCTTTGTAAAGTATTGTGTATACTTGCTAGCGCGCTCGCGCGCGCGTGTGAAAATTTGTGTGTGTAAATTCTCTTATTCTGGGGGACTGAGCGTCCAGGCCTTTGATATCTGACTTCCCGATCTTTGGAAATCTTCTAAGCCCAGCTGTCAGGGAGGGCTCGTCGCTACCCTTTCCGTATTCCCCGGCATAATCTCCTCGAATTCCGTTCGGTTGGTGGATTACGCTGGTGCGTTAACACCGACACCTGTTGCAGGACTCATGGCCTTGCAACCTGAATTTGGATGGTATGTGGCCCGAAATATAAGCCTTCTGCTATTTGTTCTCGCTCTCCTCCTCCTCCTCCTCTCAGAAGTCCACTGGCCTGGAATGACCAGCATCGCTGTTATACACACTTGAGGCAAAATCCTTTTATGCTGTAGAGGATTTCATTGTTCATCCCTAAAATAGCCTTTGTCTTCTAGAGTTGACTCTTGGGATGGCGAAGTTTCAAGGTTTTCGAATCCCCGGATGGTAATATATTAATAAAAGTTCTAAAGTTACAGAACCTCTATATTTAACACACTGTTAACTTTGCGAAGTTTTAAACTCTGTTAAAGGTAAAACCACAGCATTTTTTTAAAGGTAAAACCACAGTATTTTTTTCGCCTCAAGATTTGTTTGTGAAACCAATGTCATTCCTTCATTTATTTCGGTTACCACGCCATTAGTATACCTTTTAGAAATCTTTTACCCTGCAACCAAGGAAGGGTCAGAATACTTCAGTTGTTCTTATGTCCCCACATCGACCGTGACAATTCAAAAGGTAAATCACTTTCAGTAGTCGCCTTCGTTGTGTAGATACAGTACTATACAGGTGTTCCTCCCATTTCACATTTAGTTTGAAATATCTAATCACACCTGTCTGTCAAGTGAATGTAGAGTGATATCTTTTAAAAAAGAATAAAGCCTTAAGGGACAGAATAGATGACGTGGAATGTGTCAGGAGTCTGCTGACGGGTTTGATTTTATTTGTGTGTCGAGCTGACGTTCTATAAAGATCAGGTAATCGTTCTGTAAAGAATTATTGTCTTATGTTGTTCAGGCTTCCCTTAAAAGAAAAATAGACCCTTCCTTAAATGTTTATTTACTTTTACTTGCCATACAATTAAATCTTGTGTATGTATGTTCGTGCTACTAATATTCAGCACTGGAAAAGATTAGTGTAAGTATGTATTTTATGTATGTGTACCATAGGTGATCTTTCCATTTCGGCCCACTCATCTCTGTATGATAATATGCAGTGCGTATAAATATATTTGTTTCTGTGTGCAACAACGGTAATCTACGCTTTTCCATAAACTCCAAGTGAAGATTTGCCTTCGTCCAGCTCGTGGCCAGCCTCTCTCACCACTGGTCCCTATATTAGTACGCAGAATGAACGTAACGTGATGCGATCATTGGTTCTCTAAGATGCGAACTTGCCTTATCGAACTTTTCATGTTACCGTCTAATATGGTAACTCATTCTTGTCAGATCCTATATTTCCCCAGTCAGAGCAAGCTTTGTTTCGTAGACTTTCCTTCTCAATTCCTTCTCTTTACATCATCACGACAGCGTTTTTAATGACAGTATTCCACATTTTCTCTCCTCTTGACCGCAACGGTTCTTATTTTTGTTACTGATTTTTTTAAGCTCTTGTGAGTCAGCATGGGTGAAGTTTTGCGTTTGTTAAGTAGAACTGATAGCTTTACTTCCGTGCACAGTATTAGACGCCTCTTCCTTACTATATTTTTTATGAAACTGGAGTGACGTGTATTTTATTATGCGAAATAAATCCAATTTCCCTGTAAACACTCATCCAGTCACCTAGGTTATAAAATTCTTCCTTATCTTACTGTTGAAGGAAATGTTTGGAGAAGAAACGAAGAGGAAACTTTCGGAAAACAGTGGAAAAAGAACACATCGTTACTGTTTTCAGAATAAACATATGTCCCTGCACAGTAAAAAAAAAAATGGATGGAAGCACATCGATGCGAAATTGTAAATATAAATTTTATTCTGTTCCTATAACTTCCCAACGTTTTTTTTTAACCAAGAAAAAAAAGAGAAAAAGAACCTTCAGAAAACCTTTGAAAAAAGACACATCATTATTGTTTTTTTTACTCACATATTTTCCTGGAGTGGAACAAAAAAGTGGATTGAAACTCAACGAGGCAAGATTAATTTTCAGCGGAAGATCGATGACTACTGGGTCTGTGTTTACTGGGTTCAGCACCACTTGCGAAAATGGATGGAAAATGTCCATTAGTTTAAAAGCCTTTTGAATAAGTTATAATTTATTGCAAAATCTACGTAATCAAGGAGTGTTTCCCAATCCATTTCATCACGGGCAATATCCATCTGCGTTTGGCGTGAGACTCCACGATACGTTCATATTCATTCGAGTTTATTTTTGTATTCAGTACTCTCCTTCACACATGGTGCATTCAATCGAAAGCTGCCATTCATATTCATTCGAGTTTATTTTGTATGCAGTACTCCCCTTCACACATGGTTTATTCAGTCGAAAGCTGCCATTCATATTTATTGGAGTTTATTTTCTATTCAGTATTCTCCTTCACACATGGTGCATTCAGTCGAAAGCTACCATTCATATTTTTCGAGTTTATTTTCTATTCAATACTCTCCTTCACACATGGTGTATCCAGTCGAAAGCTACCATACATATTTTTCGAGTTTATTTTCTATTTAGTGCCCTCCTTTACACATGGTGCATTCAGTCGAAAGCTACCATCTATATTTTTCGAGTTTGTTTTCTATTTAGTGCCCTCCTTTACACATGGTGCATTCAGTCGAAAGCTACCATTCATATTTTTCGAGTTTGTTTTCTATTTAGTGCCCTCCTTTACACATGGTGCATTCAGTCGAAAGCTACCATTCATATTTTTCGAGTGTGTTTTCTATTTAGTGCCCTCCTTCACACATGGCGCATTCAGTCGAAAGCTACCATCCATATTTTTCGAGTTTATTTTCTATTTAGTACCCTCCTTTACACAAGGTGCATTCAGTCGAAAGCTACCATTCATATTTTTCGAGTTTATTTTCTATTTGGTACCCTCCTTCACACATGGTGCATTCAGTCGAAAGCTACCATCCATATTTTTCGAGTTTATTTTCTATTTAGTACCCTCCTTTACACAAGGTGCATTCAGTCGAAAGCTACCATTCATATTTTTCGAGTTTATTTTCTATTTGGTACCCTCCTTCACACATGGTGCATTCAGTCGAAAGCTACCATTCATATTTTTTCGACTTTATTTTCTATTAGAATGTTTCACTACTTATACTCTTCGTTGCACATGGGCCAAACAGCCGAATGATACCATTCTATTGGTGGCTTCTATTGCTTTATTTCAGAGTCTAGTATTTATTTTTAAACGTATTTGTGGATATCAATTTATAAATGTCATCACAGCATATTGATGTTCCATTATTGGGGTGAATGCCGCTTAGTAAAGGGCATTGTTTAGAAGTGTTGTTGTGGTTTTTTTTAAGCTAGTTGTTTTTTAAATCTCCTACACCGTTTCATTCTTAATATCTCTGGTAAATTTGTAGGCTGATCTGCCTTTCTCTCGACTTTTAAAACACTTTGAAAGTGGACTTATAATCAAGTCAGACTAGGTAATCAAAATAAATGCCTTATGCCTTTTGGATTTTTGGGGGGAGGCTTTTACCAAATGCAGTTTCAAATTTTCAGATCAAGATTAGGGAAATTTTTGAGAACCCCCATTTTAAAAGGATGGAAGAGTGTAGTGTTAATATCATAGAGCCATTTTCTCTAATGTGGGATAACCTAATTGGTCAATAATGATAGTAATGGTAATTATACGGTCAATAAAAGAGCCGAAGCAAACTGTTTATTCTTAGTTCCAATCGCGTAAGGTACTCATTTTAATGTGCTTTGAAATGTTAGGTTATCATTATGAGAAACGCTTGTAAAATGTTCTCTTGAAAAAAAAAAAAAAGACTGAGCCATGAAGAACTTACTAACTGCTGAAGAATTTTCTTCCCTGTTTTAGTCTTTGCTTGAACCGAGAGATCATTTTGTTCACACAAGGATTCCGTTCGGGGAACATTAGTAATATTGTTATTACGATACAAAAAAAGTTTTGTATTTATCTTGATAATAATGTATAGACTTTATCAGCCACGTCAGATTTAGTATGTTTTGTTATTGATTCTCTCTCTCTCTCTCTCTCTCTCTCTCTCTCTCTCTCTCTCTCTCTCTCTCTCTCTCTCTCTCTCGCCTCAGTTGGCTTTTATAAATTATTAATTTTTCTGGAGCAGCTTGGAAGCTGAGTTGATTGCAGTTTGCCTTGTTCCATCACATCTTGATTAATTTTGAATCGGCATCCTTTGTACTGAT
>NC_089791.1:40614882-40634882 GCF_040412425.1 Macrobrachium rosenbergii
CTCTCTCTCTCTCTCTGTATTTTATTTTACCGGAGACACTAAACTGCAGATAATTATATTCGGAAAACATATGTACTCCGCTACAGGACAGACCCTTGTGGCATTTATGTCTGGGGAATTCTATGCGAGTCCTCTTTCATCTGAAAACATTTTGCATAGCTTACAGTTTTATCTACTGTGAGAAAATTCAGCTTTACATTTTATATTTGAATATCTTTTGAGGCTTTTACTGCAGTCGACAAGTTGATGAACATTACTATTATTACTAGCTTGTTGGTGTTCGCTACGCGCGCTGGAAGCCAGCGCTGCTGTCTCTCCTACCCTCCCGATCCCCTACCTACCCCGCCCCCACCCGGGGCCGACAAACAGTTTTGCAGGAGGGTGGATGTCTCCCCTACCCCCCCCCCCGTTCCCTACCTACCCCGACACCACCCGGGGCGGACAAACGGTTTGCAGGGGTGGGTGGCTGTGTCATGTCCCCCCTATTGTCACCTGGGGGAGGACAAACAAGATCCACTCGGATTTTGTTATTATTATTATTATAATATTATTATTATTATTAGTGATGATATTGTTTTTACTGTTTTTATATAGCTACGTGTACATTTTACTTCGACATCAATAATACAATATCCATAAAGCAGTTTCTCTATCAGCAAAGTTGAGCAACTCTTGGTCGTGTTATTACTTGGATTGGTGACCAGTAATGGGTAAATGCCGTCTACACATAAGACTCGTGATCATCATATGGCTGGGCGTGCGCTTGGCAACTTCATCTCCTAAAGTTGTGGTCCAGTATCCCCTAAAAGTAATGTTGCTTAATGTGTGGGGAATGAGGTCATCGTAGTACATAGCTCAGTAAGCCTTTCCCCTAACAATTAGGATGGTGAAATAGTAGTTACTTGCTAAGATATGGTAGATCCAGGGCTGGAGCCCCTCACTGCATTACGAGGTAGGGTTCACTTACCCTCAAGGTAGGGTAAAATAGTTGAATATACTAACATATGGTTAGTGAGCAAAATTTAACATCCAAAATTGGACTCCGCTCCTTCAGGAAGGAAAATGATTTTGATTGTCAGAATACTTCACAAGCTGTATAATAGGAGGCATTTTGCTAAATATTTTAAGCTAACGAACGTAATATGCATCCCACTCGGGAGGTAAGAAAACGTGCTATTGAATTAAGGATAAAGAGTTCATTTTCAAATGCCCTTTCTCTTGTTCCTTATGTAATTTCATTTTCATGAGGTTTCCTATGAAATCTTTCTTTATGGTAAACTTCATTGTTGTTAAGAACTATCCCCAATTCTCCGGAAATTGAATATCTTGTTTAATGATTCGAATTTCTTAGTAAACGGCCTCTTCCATGATGGTTACTTGAACCTTTTTCAGTAATGTTAAGGGGCTTCGGAAGCTCTATGATTGAATGTTATTTAGTTTTGAAAATTATATTCCCTAAACTTATATGATACTTTTTGTGATAGTGTTTTCAATCCATTATCAAATAAAAAAAAGACTTCTCCAGGGCCGTTTCACTTAAGTATTTACCAAATCTCTATAACAAACACGAACCCCTTTGCACTTTTAGTTTTCTGTAAAAGAAAACTCTTGTGCCGGCTTTGTCTGTCCGTCCTCACTTTTTTCTGTCTGCACTTTTCCTGTCCGCCCTCAGATCTTAAAAACTGCTGAGGCTAGAGAGCTGCAAATTGGTATGTTGATCATCCACCCTCCAATCATCAAACATACCAAATTGCAGTCCTCTAGCTTCATTAGTTTTTATTTTATTTAAGGTTAAAGTTAGCCATAATCGTGTTTCTGGCAACGGTAAAGGACAAGCCACCACCGGGCCGTCGTTAAATTTTCACGGGCTGCGGCTCATACAGCGTTATACCGAGACCACCGAAAGATGGATCTGTTTTTGGTAGCCTTGATTATACGCCGTAGCGGCTGTACAGAATACTCGATTGCACCGAAGTAATTTTTACTTGTTTTCTTTCCCAAATACAAAGATTTGATTTTTCCTCCTCTGCTCTGTCTAGTGTCTTCGAACGCGCAAGCCAGAGAGAAGGGGAAACGGGGAGAATGCGAATAAAAGGAGTGGAAAATGTGTTCTTACTGCCGTCTCTAGGGGGAGAAAAGACACACCTTTCTGGAACCGCGTCCCAGGAAGGACCATAATCCCAGAGGAATCGTAGGAGCCGCGTACCGAGAAGTATCCTTCAGCGAGTGAGGAGGGCAGGAGAATAATGGAAAGTTTTAGAGCAGTGTTTTGCGAGCCGGTGTTCTAATACTCAAGTTTTCCTTGCTGTCCCTTCTTCTTTTCATCCGCCCCCTTTTTTCTTTATCCGTAGGTGGGAGAAACTCGAAAGTTCTAAATGAAATTGCCGAGTTGCCGTCCTGTAAAGATCGTCGAACTTTTTAATTCAGAAGATAATGTCAGTGAATTTTACGCTTCCCGGATAAAGTTACCTTTCCAAGTTTATTAATTACCATGTGGACGATAGCGAGAGACGGGGGCTGCGAAAGCAACGTCCACTCCGTAATTCAAGGAGGAGATTCCTATGCAGGACTAGCCATTAGCTAGTCCCTTGGTCGTTAGATCTGTAGCTGTGTTTTGAATACTGTGAATGTGTTACGCTTCGGATGGTTGTTAATTTCTTTGGTTGTGTTGTACTTCGGAGGGTTGTTAATTTCTTTGGTTGTGTTGTACTTCGGATGGTTGTTAATTAATTTGGTTGTGTTACGCTTCGGATGGTTGTTAATTTCTTTGGTTGTGTTACGCTTCGGATGGTTGTTGATTTCTTTGGTTGTGTTACGCTTCGGATGGTTGTTAATTTCTTTGGTTGTGTTACGCTTCGGATGGTTGTTAATTTCTTTGGTTGTGTTACGCTTGGGATGGTTGTTAATTTCTTTGGTTGTGTTACGCTTGGGATGGTTGTTAATTTCTTTGGTTGTGTTGTACTTCGGATGGTTGTTAATTTCTTTGGTTGTGTTGTACTTCGGAAGGTTGTTAATTTCTATGGTTGTGTTGTACTTCGGATGGTTGTTAATTTCTTTGGTTGTGTTACGCTTCGGATGGTTGTTAATTCTTTGGTTGTGTTGTACTTCGGATGGTTGTTGATAGTATGGATGCATTGTATTTCAGATGGTTGTTGATTCTGTGGATGTTTTGCGCTTCAGATGGTTATTAACGCTGTGATTATGTTGTGCCTCGGATGGTTGTTCATCTGTGGTTGTATTGCATTTCAAATAGTTGTTAATTCTGTGGTTTTGTTGCACTTCAAATAGCTGTTAATTCTGTGGTTGAGTTGCACATTGGATGGTTGTTAATTCTGTGGTTGTGATGCATTTCGGATAGTTGTTAATACTGTGGTCGTGTTGTCTTTCAGATGGTTGTGAAGTCTGTGTTGTGTTTCACTTCATATGATTGTTAATTCTGTGGCTGTTTCACTTCAGGTGGTTGTTAATACTTGGGTTGTGCTGCACTTCAGATGGTTGTTAATACTTGGTTTGTGCTGTACTTCAGATGGTTGTTAATTCTTTGGATTTGTTGTACTTCGAATGGTTATTAATTCTGTGGTTGTGTTGCATTGTTAATTATGTGGACATGTTGCACTTCAGATGTGTGTTAATACTATGGTTGTAATTCACTATAAAGGGTTGCTAATTCTTTGGTTGTGTTGTACTTCAGATGGTTGTTAATTCTGAGGATGTGTAGCACTTCAGAGTGGTAGTAATTTTGTTTATGTTGCACTTCAGATGATTGTTAATTTTGTGGATGTGTTGCGCTCCAGATGGATGTTAAAGTTGTTTGTTGTGTTTCTACTCGGTTGTTAGGTCTGTGGTTGCGTTTCGCTTTGTTATGTTGTTAGTTTTATGGATGTGTTCTATTTTAATTTGGATTGTTACTGCAGTAGTTTTATAGTTCTTTCATTTTGTTTATTTTCATTTGGTTGTCAGTTCTGCGGTTTTGTTTCCGACTGTGTGATTTTATATTTCATTCCATTTCTATAAGAATAATAACTGTTCTATTTACGAGAAGACAAGTAATTTTTTTTACGCTAAGCAGGAGGTTTTTTATCCAAAATTTCTTATAAATATTGAACGCTATCAACATTATTAAATCTCGTTCTGTGTGTGTGTGTGAGAGAGAGAGAGAGAGAGAGAGAGAGAGAGAGAGAGAGAGAGAGAAAAAGTTATGTTTCACATTCATGTTTATTTTCAACTTCGGAATTTCAGGGGGTTGTTTAAATTTCATCATTATATGCCAACTCGACTGAAGGACTAACTTTACAAATGGCTTTTGAAGGTTGGGTTAATTTGTATGTTGCTGACAGAAGAACGTTGTCCAACATACGGAGTGGGATTAATCAAGAGAGGCTCATCACAGTACAGTTTTCTTTTTTCGCTCTCAGGTCCTCTCTCTCTCTCTCTCTCTGCTCTTATGCTGATTCATGTTTTAAATCCCCATTATGTTCTACTTCGCTACTAACTAATTTCTTTTATCTACCAAACGATTACAGATTTTTATCAAAGAAATGTTTTAGGTAGACCTTTTTATATTTGTGGATCCTAGAGAAAGAAAAACAGTTTTAATCGAATTAGGACTTACTCTGAAAATGAAATCAAATTACGTAATTCTCTTCAAATTCGGTTTTGGTCAGTGCGAGTGAGGAATTACAAGAAGGCAACAACGGAAATGAAAGCCTTTTCGAGTTACTGCATGAAGCTCAGTTTTTTTTTTATTTTGTAAAACATTCAGTGTCCACTGAAAGACTTCACCAACTGGCAAGGGAGTAACCATCAACTCAAACTGACGAAAATAAACTAGTGTATGAAATGTATTTGAATGTATTTTTCCCTTTTAGGAGAGCTTCCAGTTTTGAACAACCACTGATTTTAACAATAAACAAGTAGAAAATGCGCCGAAGTTTCTTCGGCGCAATCAAGTTTTCTGTACATCCACTACAGCGTATAATTAAGGCCACCGAAAATAGATCTGTCTTTCGGTGGTCTCCGTTTAATGCTGTATGAGCCTTGACCCATGGAACTTTAACCACGGCCCGGTGGTGGCATATCCTATATCGTTGCCAGAGGCACGATTATGGCTAACTTTAACCTTGAATAAAATAAAAACTACTGGGGCTAAAGGGCTGCAATTTGGAATGTTTGATGATTGGAGGGTGGATGATCAACATACCAATTTCCAGCCCTGTAGCCTCAGTAGCTATTAAGATCTGAGGGCGGACAGAAAAAGTACGGACAGAATAAAGTGCGGACGGACAGACAAAGCCGTCACAATAGTTTTCTTTTACAGAAAACTAAAAAATGAAGAACAGGGCATGACTTGACTTTCAAGAAAAAGCTGAAATAAAAGTATGGGTAAAAGAAGTGAATACGTTAGTTGCACTTTGTGTCTTTTCCCGTTATTTTGCCGTTTTATTTTTCCAAGGATAAACTGAATTTGGTAAACGAATTCTGCGTTCTGTTTCTTCGTGTGAACATTATTTTTCACTGAAATTCTTTACCGAGGCTTGATAGTTGGTTAAAAATTATTTCTGTTAACTTACCATAATTAAGAACTTTCTTCTGCCTTATTAAAGAGGGTTGTATGAAAAAAGACATATTGTTATTCAGAAGGATAATATATGTACACGAGATGTATCTCTAATTACTATTTCTGCATTCTTATCATCATTACTCATCATGAAATTATCATTCAGTAATCAGCATCATCGTGTTACTGGTCAAATGGGTTTTAAGTTATGATTATGGGACATAATTATTACGTTAAGTTTAGATTAAATGTTGGTAATTAGTTGGTGATGCAAGTTCACAGTTATCTCAGTATAATTCTCAGAGGGAATACTCTGAAGTCTGGTCACGTAAGAGAATTAGAAAAAAAAAGACGACCGTGCACTGTGCTAATTTTTGAATTGGTTAATTGGGTAGCACTTTTTTCTTTAACCGTTGCACGAAATGAATGATTTACCCAATTTTTGGAATTAATCGTGCCGTAATTAAGTGTGTGTCTAAAAGGGCAATTGCTAAATTACTATTTCTTTATCAAACAGATAACACTTTGATAATTTTAATTTCTCCAAATAACCTGATAATCCACTGCGTTGAGAGAACTGTAATATCTCGACGAATTTTAATGATAATTATGAAAAATAAGAGGTTTTTGCACCCACGACTATGTTAGCAGTGTTGACTGTTATTTGTAGTTCATACAACTCGACCCACAGCACCAAGAGTCTGCGCAGTGAAAATAATGTCAGGCGCTCTTTTTGGCAGAGCATAATTTATGACCCTTTTAATACCGCCGCGCTGTAACATTTGCGTCTGTAATTGTACCCACGCTGAAGCTTGTTCCCTGATAATTACGTTTAGAATTTGTTAGTATTTCGGTCCGGCTATTTTTGTAAAAGCTTTTGAATTTCATTAACTCCGCCCAGTCGTGCAGAATAAGTTAATCTTCATCATTCGCGCTTCCCAAGGTAAAAATTCGGTAGTAGGTACGAATGATATATGGATGTTGTGGGAGACGCCCCGAAAGTATGACTGCGGGCGGCTTGTTGCGGGTGGGGGCTGGGAGAGGAAGGGGGTGGGACTGAAAGCTTGTGAATGCTATTACATTTGGGAAATTTAGGGTTAAACGAAGATGAATTATGCTTCGAGTTGGAATGGATATGAATATGTAGATTATACCTCGCGGTAATTGTTTACAGGCTTTGTGATGACAATTTAATCAAATTCAGTTTACGTTTCTGGAATTTGTTTAAGGAAAAAAATTAATGAAATTTTAAAAAGATGATTGCTTTATTATACAGGCATTTTTTATTGACTTTTATCATATTCGTTTTACTTTTCAAAATCGAATGTTGAGAAAATTATACAATAAAAATTCGTTGACAGGTCGTGTAAGAGGAATTTTAATGGTCATAAATAAATACTTTTTTGTTATTTGTTATAAACTCATTGATGATAATTTAGTCATATTCGGTTTTATGTAGTGGGAGGTCATTAGACCCACTGACAAAGGCAGAAGAAAAAATGAAGTTTTTGCCGTTTGTAAATTTCACCGCTCTTAATCTTGGAAAAATGCTAGTTCTGTTGATGGGAAAAATGCTAGTTCTATTGATGGGAAAAATGCTAGTTCTATTGATGGGAAAAATGCTAGTTCTATTAATGGTTAAAATGCTAGTTCTATTGATAGGAAAAATGCTAGTTCTGTTGACGAGGAAAATTTGGTTCTATTAATGGGAAAATGCTAGTTCTATTGATGGGAAAAATGCTAGTTCTGTTGATGGGAAAAATGCTAGCTCTATAGATGGGAAAAATGCTAGATCTATTGATAGAAAACATGCTAGTTCTATTGATGGGAAACATGCCAGTACTGTTGATGGGAAAAATGCTAGTTCTATTGACGGGAAGAATGCTAGTTCTAATGATGGGAAAAATGCTAGTTCTATTGATGGAAAAAATGCTAGTTCTGTTGATGGGAAAAACTGCTGGTTCTAATGATGGGAAAATGCTAGTTCTATTGATGGGAAAAACTGCTGGTTCTAATGATGGGAAAATGCTAGTTCTATTGATGGGAAAAGTGCTAGTTCTATTGATGGGAGGAGTTGGAAGAGCAGCACTCCGCCACTCCGGTGGCACAGAGGACACACAGCCTAAGTAAACGGAAGAAATTACCATTTTTAGTGTCTCTCGCTGGATGGATTTATGAGCAAGAGAAGTCTTAATTCTCCCTCTCCTTCTCTCTTTCTCTTTCTATCTCTGCTATCTCCTATCTCTCGATTCCATCCATTTCTTAAGCCTGCATTAACTTATACGTGATTTAAGTGCCGCGTACTGCAGCTCTTGTAAATAAAATTTCAGCACATTGATGTAACATTCAAATCCCCAGACGAATGAAAATAACATTTAGTATATAACATACTTCAGTGTGATGTTCATCCAAATGTGTATGTGAAATAAAGTAAAGGAAGCTTGATAAAATAAGACCGATTCTCATTTCGGTCAGAGTAGATGTTATCGTTTTTACGGCTGTGTGTCTGATATGATGCTCTAGGCTGAAGGCAGCTAAACAGCGGGATACAGATTGAGTGTAGATAAGGAGTGTGTGTGTATGTATATATACATACATACATACATACATATATATGTGTAGACATACACACACACACACACACACACATATATATATATATATATATATATATATATATATATATATATATATAGATATATACACTTCACTTAATATTGAAGTCACTGTAGTTTTGGATTAACTTACACACAAGGAAATGAGAATTGATAAGTACACCCAAGTTCGAATCACGTGCGGGGTAAATGCATTAATCAGTTGTAGTGTATATTATTCAGTCATAAGATATAAGTACTGGGTATATACATGTATATATATATATATATATATATATATATATATATATATATATATATATATATATATATATATGTGTGTGTGTGTGTGTGTGTCTGTGTAGCTGTGTGTCTTTTGATAACTCATTAATCTTTCGCTGAATTTCCCGGTAACGATGGTGGCAACAGGAAAACAGTTTTAAGACGTAGATTAGCAGTTATTAATTTCCCATTGTACTTTCATGAATATATCTTTTTAGTTCAAATTTTCCTCGATTTTTTTTTCATTTCCTCAGAAACCACTCATTTTTTTTTTTTTTTTTATTCCTTCATAGATTAACCTCTCTCTCTCTCTCTCTCTCTCTCTCTCTCTCTCTCTCTCTCTCTCTCTCTCTCAAATTTGTTATCATAGAGACCTTTAGCTAATATTTCATTTATTTTGTAATCGTTGTTAAGCTGGGAAAAAGGGGTTTAAATTGCCGTACATTAGGCTATTTGCATTTTGAATTGAATTGAATCCTTTATTTCAGCTATAAGCCTTATCCATTAGATCTCTCTCACATACACACAGACACACACACACACACACACACACATATATATATATATATATATATATATATATATATATATAATATATATATATATATATATATATATATATATATATATATATATATATATATATATATATTTTTTTTTATGGGTACATGTAAGTACAGTATATAGTACACACATGCGCACACGCACACACACACACACACACATATATATATATATATATATATATATATATATATATATATATATATATATATATATATATATATATATATATATATATATATATATTTACAGCAAAACATTACAGAGAATTTTGCATAAATAGTAATACCTTTATAAATTATAATTTTAGATTTGTTCAAACTTTTTTGAAAATCTAAGTAAACTACACCATATAGAATAATTATCCCACGTTCTCTATATCTAATTTATACCTTTAAGACTCGCTAAAAATGAGGTATTCCATTTTCATAATGATGCTGATACTCTAAAAAAAAATACAGTTAAAAATTAATAAGATTACAGACACACACATGTATATATATATATATATATATATATATATATATATATATATATATATATATATATATATATGTGTGTGTGTGTGTGTGTGTGTGTGTGTATATATGTATGTATGTGTGTGTGTATGTATTATTTATTTATATATATATTCATGTATAGCAAAGCGTGTGCATTTACAGTATATGTATATACGTATGTATAAATCAACGTGTACACATGAGCACATATTTACAGCTAAACTTACTGAGTAAGGGGTTGTAAATCTAATAGTCTAGTTAGTCGGTTTAACTCCAACTGACCAAAGTATTAATAACATTTTAGTCTCTTCGTTCAAGGAGCGTATGCTGCCCAAAAATGGAAAACTGCAGTGTCTGCAAAATTTTCGAAATTGAGATATGCCACCTATTGGGCTCGTGAAACACTAATTCGTAAGTTACTGCAGTTTCAGAATGATTCTTCAATGCTTTCCACGAGTATTTATGGGGTACCATTTGCAGTATCTGCAAAATCAGTAGTAAGACAAGGGAGTATCTACCATTTTTCTCAGTTTTGTATTTTTGTACATACTGCAGTCTTCAATTTTAGGGCAGGTTGGCTATCTGAGTTTGTCCATTTATCTTATTTTGTGAAAAGTTTGGGAAGTTTATTCACAAGTTTTTTTTTTTAGGTCATCGAGGAAAGCGGGAGGTGAGAAAATTTGAATTTGAGGAAGCAATGAGAATATAGTGGTCATGATTTTTTTTGCTTTAATTTGCGGGCGTTGCTTTATCCTTTGGCAGCCAAGTTTTGTAGGAAAATCAGTTAAGGGTATCAGAATCTATAATTTTCAGTTTATCCTATCATTAGATTTTTAAATATTACAATTTATGAAGGGAAATATAGATTATAGTTTTAAGGACAAACTCTGGAGGAGACCTGTGAGAGTTGAGAATAATAATAATAATAATAATAATAATAATAATAATAATAATAATAATAATAATAATAACAACAACAACAACAACAACAACAATAATAATAATAATAATAATAATAATAATAATAATAATAATAATAATAATAATAATAATAATAATAATAATAATACCTACACTGTGTATTTTAAAATATGAATTATTTGGAAGTTTTATGTGTCAGTCTCTACCAGACCTTTCCTCTTTAAAATCCGTAGATATTTAGCCGAGAAATAATGAAATGCCGTTTCTTCCTTTTCCATTTATTCTATTTACATAATCGATACGCCCTCGCCTTGATTCACGGTGAATCGTCTCCTTGACCAGAAAGACTTCAGTTCTGAAGCGTTGTACTTGCCAGTAATTTCTACTGTGCCTTATGCATGAACACGGTTATTCATCCTCAGTGCTTCCCCAACCTCTCCTATTTCCCCCTTTCTCTCGTTCTCAGTACCCTCTCTCTCTCTCTCTCTCTCTCTCTCTCTCTCTCTCTCTCTCTCTCTCTCTCTCTCGAATATAATGAGTCTGCTTGGCGAGGTTAACAATCAATATTCATTTCCATTCATTACACCTCGGCTGTGAGACAATTCGCCGGGCCTTGGGGATAGGAGTGGGGGATGGCTTAGAGACGGGTGGATGTGGGGCTGGGGGTGGACTGGTAACGAAGGGCAACCACGTTCTAAAGTCGTTTCCTCCGAGGTTTATTGAGGTCTCCGTTTGGTTGCTTTGGCCGTCTGAGTCTGCATCAGGCGACGTTTGCTGTCTCCTCACGATCCTCGGATGTTAGTCATTGTCTCCCTCCTTGGCTGTCACAGCGTGGATTCTAAAGAGATGTCGTTGCTGTTAAGATCGAAGACCAAAGGGACTTGCAGTTTAATGCCCCTTTCGTAGCCCAGGTCTGAAGAAGGCGAGAGGAAGGTAAAAACAAAAGGAAAAAGGGTTTGGCTTAACCTGGAAGGAAGAAAGGTTAGAAAAGTCAAAAGGCAAGGGAACGTTAAGAAAAAAAGAAAAAAGGTTTGGCTTAACCTGGAAGGAAGAAAGGTTAGAAAAATCAGAAGGCAAGGGAAGGTAAAAAAGAACAGGAAGAAGGGTTTGACGTAATCTGGAAAGAAGAAAGGTTAGAAGAGTTAGAAGACAGGGGAAGGTTAAGAAAAAAGGAAGAAGGGTTTGACCTAACCTGGAAGGAAGAAAGGTTAGAAAAGTCAGAAGGCAAGGGAAGGTTAAAAAAAAAAAGGAAGAAGTTTCTAACTTAACCTGGAAGGAAGAAAAGTTAGAATAGTCAGAAGGCAAGGGAAGGTTAAAAAAAAAGAAGTTTTTAACTTAACCTGGAAGGAAGAAAGGTTAGAAAAGTCAGAAGGCAAAAGGGAAGGTTAGAAAAAAGAAGAAGGGTTTGACTTAACCTAGAAGGAATGAAGGTTAGAAGTGTCAGGAAAGAAAAGGAGCAGAAAAGATATCCAAATCTTGGAATGTATAAGATAGTTGAATTGAAGAAATGCCAGTATTTAAGAATGGTCTTTTCTCGTTTTTTTTTTTTTTTAAATCTTGCCTTACTAACTGATAGCTTTAGGTAATGTTAAGTGGGATTTCGTAAGTCGAGTTACACAGACACTAGAATAATCAGGAGTACCGATTTCAATAAATTTAGAATAATCACTAAGAATAACATTCGTATTATAAAAATATGTATGTATTTTTTTGAGTGTGTGAGTGCGTTGAATTTTTGTATGCTTGTTTAACTGGTTACTTCTGTCATATAGAGTTCCCTCAACTCGGCAATATACATAAAACACTTATTTGGAAATATGATACACACACATTACAGTTATATATATATATATATATATATATATATATATATATATATATATATATATATATATAAATAAAGGCCGTGCCATTTAAGGAAAGTGAAACGAGGGAGTGGTGCTAGGCCTTTCGACTTACTGTCCTTAACTTAGCAGACCGTGGTATTGCCTTTATTTACACATTAATCGCGTTCCACATTTTCGTGATTCAGTTATACACACACACACACACACACACATATATATATATATATATATATATATATATATATATATATATATATATATATATATATATATATTGACACGTTCTGGAATAATTAATTTCTTGATGTCGACACATTTGTGGCCCCTAGAAAATACTATGTTAAACACATACACGAAAAACCGCGCGGAATTACATGAGCATTCACACAGTCTTTTTATAGATGCAAACTTTGTGCCTCTATATTGTAAATATTATGGCCGTTAAATGCTTTTATGTTTAGAAAATGAGAATAAAGTATACAGCTACATCATGGTATGATTACATCAGGAAAAGGTATTTTTATTGCGGGAGCTTATGTTTTTGATAAAACTCTAAAAATGGAAGGGAACCGTAATTAGAAATTTCAGTAAAAGCATTTGGTATTGTGGAATACCATTTTCATTTTGCAATATGAACACTGACTGCCAATGAATTAGAAAGCGAGCGGGTTGACATTCGGGTATTCTTGTTGTGGCTAATGTTTTTAAGAGAACGATACCCATCACATGAAGTTTGTGTCGCCCTTGTGGCTGTGATTGTTCATATTGCAAAAAGGGTTGAACTGCAATAATGCGTTCAAGGTCGATAACCGAGTGGCCTCACCACACGGCAGTAGCCAGTAATTGAAATAGATTTTGCAACATACTAAAGTGCAGTAATTTTGCAACAATACTGAAGTGCAGAAATTTTGCAACATTCTCAAGTGCAGAATTTTTGCAACAATATGAAAGTGCAGAAATTTTGCAACATACGCAAGTGCAGAATTTTTGCAACAATATTAAAGTGCAGAAATTTTGCAACAATATTAAAGTGCAGAAATTTTGCAACAGTACTAAAGGGCAGACATTTTTGCAACAATACTAAAGTGCAGAATTTTTGCAACAGTACTAAAGTTCAGAAATTTTGCAACATTCTAAAGTGCAGACATTTTGCAACAATACTAAAGTGCAGAAATTTTGCAACATACAAAAGTGCAGTAATCTTGCAACATACCAAAGTCCAATATTTTCGGAAAATTGCGCTTAAAAGCGCTCAAAGTCGCTTATCCCGAAATGAAACGTGCGGCAAGCACTAAGAGTTTATCAAATATATGGAGATGCAGCGCCGGTGCCTGGGAGGAGGAATTGCGTCTGGGCGTCCGCCCTTGCCAAGGGAAACGTCACAACACTTGAAATGAAGCGTCGTTGGATTCCTGTATTTAAGTATAAGTCAGGCGGAGAGCGCTGACAGCCAAATAATTAAACTACACGGCAAAGCAAATGAAAGTGTTCTCGAGACGTATTAGGTATGTGGCGGACAAAATGAAATACCAAGGTGCAGGGAGGCGGAATTACGTGGTAAACAAATAAAAACATAACGACTCGCTTCATGCTCAGGATATTAAGAGAGAGAGAGAGAGAGAGAGAGAGAGAGAGAGAGAGAAGAGGAGCAGGACGAGAAAAGAGAAATATGTTGTGAAAAATAAAAACATATACAACTCTTTTCGTTCTCTCTCTCTCTCTCTCTCTCTCTCTCTCTCTCTCTCTCTCTCTCTCTCTCTTCCTTCCTTCCTTCCTTCCAATCGTGGAAAGACAAAATTATGCTCTCTCTCTCTCTCTCTCTCTCTCTCTCTCTCTCTCTCTCTCTCTCTCTCTCTCTCCCTTCTTCTTCTTCTTCCCTTCCTTCCTTCCTTCCTTCCTTCAAACTTCAAATGGGGAAAGATAGAATTATGCTCTCTCTCTCTCTCTCTCTCTCTCTCTCTCTCTCTCTCTCTCTCTCTCTCTCTCTCTCTCAATAACGTCAGACAAGAAACTACGTTACGTTTATATTTGAGAGAGAGAGAGAGAGAGAAGAGAAGGATCTTAAAGGGTCAGTATGGTCTCTTTGCACCTCCTGACATTTTATCTTGACCCCAGCATGTGCAAGCGGTATCCTCATAAAATGTTATTGTTTTTTATGACACCTCCCTCGCGAAACGTAAACGTTGCGTTTTGGCTCCCGACGAAAGTTAGAAGAGTTTTATGTACCTGGTTTTGTATATTTTATTCTCGCCTAAGGTTGCCAAAAGGAGACTTCCATAGCCCGCTGGGTTATTTCACACCCTCGATGTTGGCTCCATTTTCTTCCGATCCATTATTTGTTTTTGCTGTTGATTTTTTACGTAGGTTTTTTTTATTAGTTTTTTTTTAAGTTCTGGGCGTTTGCATATAGCCAAATTTAGTTTTTTTACGCTGTTGCGCGTGCGTAAACATAAAAACAAACACATACACACACCCCGTCATAAAACGTAACTGTTAATAAGCGTGAGTACTTGGTTAAGTAAACAAACCATGATACTCTGTACAACATGTAAATAACGTAGCTACTAGATTTAGCAACTCTGTTAGTTGAAAGCATATATATATATATATATATATATATATATATATATATATATATATATATATATATATATATATATATGTATATGTATATGTATATATATATATATATATATATATATATATATATATATATATATATATATATATATATATATATATATATATATATATATATATATATATATATATATATATATATATATATATATTTATATATACACATATTTATATATATTATAATATATATATTATATATGTGTCTATATATATATATATATATATATATATATATATATATATATATATATATATATATATATATATACATATATACACAGTATGTATATATATATCACTAGTAAGTTCATGAAAAAAGTGAAGGAACAAAGATTGTTAATCTTATTTATATGTATTTATTTACCACTGCCCACACAGCGAATTGCAAATACTTTTTTGGGGGTTTTACCGGACACACGCTGACTTATCCTGTCCTCTTCGGTGTAGCAAAATGCAATAATCCGTCGAGATCGTTTTGAAATCAGATATGCCCGTTTGATGCGCCTCTATCGGCAGGACAAAAATGTTTGATAAATCCATATTAATACTACATTGGTATTCGATGCGTCCATTCGATAATATCCATTTTGGCGCTACACAGGTTTTTTTTTTGTGATGCGTCCCCTTTTGATACTACACGAATGTATCGATAAATTCGGTCTAATAATGCAGGTAAAAAAATATAATTTAATTTGACTGAGCGTGCGTATCTTTATCCGATGATGTTACTGATAATGCATTAAAAAATGTTCTGTAATTTTACTTAGCGTGAGCATCTTTATCCAAGGCCATTATTAATAATGCAGTTAAATATATGTCATTTTACTGAACATGCGTGTCTTTATCTAAGGCCGTTATTAATAATGCCGTAAAAATGTGTAATTTTACTGAGCATGTGTATCTTTAACCAAGACCGTTATTAATAATGCAGTTAAATATATGTCATTTTACTGAACATGCGGGTCTTTATCTAAGGCCGTTATTTACTAATGCAGTAAAAAATATGTAATTTTACTGAGCATGCGCATCTTCATCCAAGGCCGTTATTAATAATGCAATTAAATATATGGCGTATCTTCATCCAAGGCCGTTATTACTAATGCAATAAAAAATATCTTGTAATTTGACTGAACATGCGTATCTTCATTCAAGGCCGTGTGTAATAATGCAGTTAAATATATGGCGTATCTTCATCCATGACCGTTATTAATATTACAGTTAAATATATGTCATTTTACTGAACATGCGTATCTTTATCTAAGGCCGTTAGTACTAATAATGCAGTAAAAAATGTCATGTAATTTTACTGAGTTTGTGTATCTTTATCCAAGGCCGTTATTAATAATGCAGTTAAATATGTGGCATTTTACTGAACATGCGTATCTTTATCTAAGACTTATATTACTAATGCAGTAAAAAATATCATATAATTTGACTGAACATGCGTATCTTCATCCAAGGCCGTTTGTAATAATGCAGTTAAATATATGGCGTATCTTCATCCAAGACCGTTATTAATATTACAGTTAAATATGTCATTTTACTGAACATGCGTATCTTTATCTAAAGCCGTTATTACTAGTAATTCAGTAAAAAAATGTCTTGTAATTTTACTGAGCTTGTGTATCTTTATCCAAGGCCGGAATAATGCAGTGTATCTTTATCCAAGGCCGTTATTAATAATGCAGTTAAATATATGTAATTTTACTGAACATGCGTATCTTTATCGAAGGCCGTTATATACCAATACAGTAAAAAATATCATGTAATTTTACTGAACATGCGTATCTTCATTTAAGGCCGGTATTATTCTAATCTATTGGTATGCTCTGCAGAGACTGTCACTTGAACGATTATCTGTTTGTTAATCTCGTAAAAAAAAAAAACAAGATAAAATAAAATGTGGAGGGGTGTTTTTACAACCTGGAAGCCCGTGATTGCCGCCTGAATCCAATTAGCGTAAAAAGGTAAGTGAAATTGAAGATATGATTCGCAGGAACTTGCTGCAATCCGTCGAGGATGAAATACAAACATGAGTATCAGTTACAAATCTGGCGGTTTCCCGTGTTTTCCACGGCGGGATTTTTTATTTGCGTATTTTCAGCAACAGACGGATGTGGGATTGAGTTCTGTCGAGAATCGAACAATCAAGTGGATTTTCATTTTCATTGTTTCGGTTGTTGAAATTCGTTAGCTGATTTATAACTCGTGGGTCATATTGTCATCTGATTCATGTATTGATGCATAATTTTTTATATGAGCTCTGATGAAGTTTCATGGCTTTCATGCCGTTTTTTTACATTCCATGAAGCAGTTTCGGATGATATATGTGTGCTTTTATACACTGTAGAAACTTGGATATCATGTGAAAAAAAAGCATACCTTATATTAACCAGACCACTGAGCTGATTAACAGCTCTCCTAGGGGTGGCCCGAAGGATTAGATTTATTTTACGTGGCTAAGAACCAATTGGTTACCTAGCAACGGGACCTACAGCTTATTATGGAATCCGAACCACATTATACCGAGAAATGAATTTCTATCACCAGAAATAATTCCTCTAATTCTTCATTGGCCGGCAGGAGAAGATATCATGTGAAGATTAATAGTTCCTAAATTACCCAAGTTTTTTTCTGTCTTTAATCTTGTTGCGTTAATTGCCTGTTATTTCTGTGTATAATCTTTTTGCATTAATTGCCCATTCACGTCGTTGACCTTGTGTTTATTATCTTTTGGTGGTGATATGTTATGGCATTTCCCCTTATTTAGAAGAGAGGGGAAAATTGGCGGAGACGGGTGCATCGTCGTCTCCTTGGCAATTACCAGATTTTGCACGGGAACCAACTCTTTGCCCGAGTCTTAGGGAAGGAGAGCATATGTCATATCCCACGCTTCTCACAGGCAACTTATCCGTCCATGTGTCGTGTTTCACAACCCAGCCAGGGACTGATATCCCCTGACTCTCTCTCTCTCTCTCTCTCTCTCTCTCTCTCTCTCTCTCTCTCTCTCTCTCTTTCTCTCTCTCTCTCAGCATATACACCATTCATACAGAAGTGATCAATCTTTTCCTCGCGACAACTTTTTCTTTTTAAGCTTTATTACTAGTTTCCCCATTTACTGCACACTTCTGATGACTCTCTCTCTCTCTCTCTCTCTCTCTCTCTCTCTCTCTCTCTCTCTCTCTCGGTACACGTTGTATATCTTGACGACCAGGTTTCAGACAGTTGAAATTATTTTTAAGTCTTGACCAATATATATCGTATCGGTGGGGTTTCAACATTATAAGAGAATAATGATTTATCGTTTTTTTTTTTCAGAATTAGAGCTCTCTCTCTCTCTCTCTCTCTCTCTCTCTCTCTCTCTCTCTCTCTCTCGACACACCTATAAATCTTGACCAGTGTAATAGGTAAGAAGGTTTCAGACAATTTTCTGGTCTTGATCAATATATATTGGTGGGGTTTCAACCATTTCAGTGAAAAATTATTTTGCTACTTTTTTTCAGAATTAGAGACTCTCTCTCTCTCTCTCTCTCTCTCTCTCTCTCTCTCTCTCTCTCGATACAACTTTTATATCTTGACCAGAGTAATAGGCAAGAGGATTTCAGGCAAGTGATGTTATTTGCGTGAGTTGACCAATATGTTTTAGGATTTCAACCATTTAGGTGATTAATGTCAAGCATTTATTTTTTCAGAAACAGAGACAATTGCTCTCTCTCTCTCTCTCTCTCTCTCTCTCTCTCTCTCTCTCTCTCTCTCTCTCTCTCTCTCTCTCTCTACAACTTTCATATCTTGACCAGAGTAATAGGTAAGAGGATTTCAGATAAGTGAAGTTATTTGCGTGTCTTGACCAACATGTTTTGAGTTTCAGCCATTGACGTGATTAATGACAAAGCACTTATTTTTTCAGAATTAGAAACAATTACTCTCTCTCTCTCTCTCTCTCTCTCTCTCTCTCTCTCTCTCTCTCTCTCTCTCTCTCTCTCTCTCCGTTTTAACCACAGTTTGGGGTTCATAGCACCGTATATTAGTTCCTCATTACTGTTCCCAAGAGCCATTTCGTGATGTGCATTTCATTCTGTGGCCGGTGGGAATGACGATTAAAGGATATTCGGGTTCCTTGAATGGCATTAAATGAATGTTTGCATTCATCGGATATTGAATACAGACCCAGATTCTATTTGGTCGTTCTCCCTTTACGTATATCCAATATATATATATATATATATATATATATATATATATATATATATATATTTATATATATATATAATTTTTGTGATATATATATTATATATATGAATGTATTTATTCATGTAGATGTAATAATTCATATATTGTACCTTGATAAAAAAGTATGAACATTGTTGCGTTAAATATAATGAATCATGTACCAATACCGTAAAAAATAACGGCAGTGTAAGAGAGGGTCGAGAAAGTTGAAGCTCGGACGAAGGCGCTTTTATTCTGCAGACTTATCTGGTGGCTAGGAGAGAGTGAGAGAGAGAGAGAGAGAGAGACAGACAGACAGACAGACAGAGATAGATAAAGGGGAACAACATGCATACGAATGCATTCAGTTAATTTGTCCAAGTATGTAGATATTTGCAATTTGTATATATATATATATATATATATATATATATATATATATATATATATATATATATATATATATATATATATATATATATATAATATGTATACACATGCAGACACACATACAAACATATATATATATATATATATATATATATATATATATATATATATATATATATATATATATATATATATATATACATAATACAAGTGAGAATCCTTGATGCAGCTGATAAAGAAAGAATTGGGAAAACAGTTTATTGTCCAAAAGGAATGTATTGTGTATATCACCATACATACATGCAAAATTTATTTGTATGTGGTGTTAATTTTCTATTGCTTAATGCATATGATTTAACATAAAAATCTTGTCAAATCTTGATTTATTATTTTGAAAATCTTTACCATTTATGTGTTAGCTCTGCATATCGAATGAAAAGTGAACTCTCTCTCTCTCTCTCTCTCTCTCTCTCTCTCTCTCTCTCTCTCTCTCTCT
>NC_089791.1:40639882-40642382 GCF_040412425.1 Macrobrachium rosenbergii
CCCCTTCAGAAAGGTCAATAAAAGGATGCCTTCTCCTAAAAAAAAAAAAAGGCTGTCTCATACCCATAAGAAACGGAAAGAGATGAATGCTTCTTCTTTCTGGTAAGAGAGGTCATCAAGAGAAGAGCAAGTACTTTTAAAACCCCTCCCCCACCTCCACCAATAAAAGAATTGGTTACTGCAGGAAAGAAATAAAGACAGATGGAAATAAGAAAAAAATACATCCGGCAAGTATCTAAACGAGGCTTTTTTGATTGCTCAGTTTGTCCCGTTATGCGTCAGTTTTCATGTATTTTTTTGTACTTTTAAATATTTATTTGAACAAAAATATGGTAAAATTTCACGATATCTGTGGTTATGAAATGATCAAGTTTATATGATATGATAATAGCAAATGTATTCAGTTAGTGATTTTGACATTTTCTCTCAATATATATATATATATATATATATATATATATATATATATATATATATATATATATATATATATATATATATACATATACATTATCATATATATCTTGCTCTCTATTCAAGTGAGTTGTATGTCTATAAATACATATACGTAATCATGTATGTGGTGTTCTCAATTCAAGTGAATTCTCTCTCTCTCTCTCTCTCTCTCTCTCTCTCTCTCTCTCTCTCTCTCTCTCTCTCTCTGTAGCATTGTCCTGGAGGACGAGCAAAGCCGTCATGAAAAGCAAAGAGTTGAGGAGATATTGGTGAAGCAACTTTAGGCTATTACCCTAGTCCTGGACATCAATTATTTAGATTCACTTCCGCCCTGAGGACCTTGTAACACGTCCGAACGAGAGGAGAATGCGCGCGCGCGCTCGCCCACTTCCGCGTTTTATAACTGTGCTCCCGAGTAAGAAAGACGAGAGGGCCAGAATGGGGAACTCTGTGTTACAGGCACTATGCAGGCATTAGTTATGATTTTTGAGACGCGTTATTGTTTATTGTAACTGTATTTTGTTGGGAAATGTGACTGACAGATGTCAGTAAACGGCTGCGGTGTAATGCTCATTCTTTGCTTTCTTGATAACACTAATATTGGTAATAATAATGAAGATGTTATTATTATTATTATTATTATTATTATTATTATTATTATTATTATTATTATTATTAATCTGTTGTTTATTGTTCATCCTTTGCCTAGATGACAACTCGGATGTTGATAAAAATAATGAAGATATTATTATTATTATTATTATTATTATTATTATTATTATTATTATTATTATTATTATTATTATTAATCTGCAGTTTAATGCTCAACCTTCGCTTATTTGACAACTCTGATACTGATGAAACAATGAAGATTTTATTATTATTATTATTATTATTATTATTATTATTATTATTAATCTGCAGTTTATTGTTCATCCTTCGCTTAGATGACAACTCTAATATTGATAAAAATAATGAAAGGTTTATTATTATTATTATTATTATTATTATTATTATTATTATTATTCTGTAGTTTAATGTTCATTCTTTGCTCTTACGATAGCACGTATGTTGATAATAGTAATGAAGACATTATTATTATTATTATTATTATTATTATTATTATTATTATTATTATTATTATTAATCTCCTGTTGAATGTTCGAATATTCCTTGCTTTTGTGCTAACAAAAATATTTATAATAAAAATTAAGATATTATTATTATTATTATTATTATTATTATTATTATTATTATTATTATTATTATTATTATTATTATTATTATTAGTGACTTTGGTCACATTCCTAATTAACTGATGAATCTTGCTTCCAGTAAGATTCCTTTGCAAGTCCTTCGATATTCACATCTTCCTCCAGATGCAGTGAACTAGCCATGACCAGCAATGTTCGATGAACCCATTCATTCATTCAATCATTCATTCATTCATTCATGCTTTCATGTTGTCAGAATGGTGGTTTAATACACTAGACCTGAATTAATTAATTTTAAGTCTCATACAACGAGAGAGAGAGAGAGAGAGAGAGAGAGAGAGAGAGAGAGAGAGAGAGAGAGAGAGAGAGAGAGACAGAGACAGACAGACAGACAGACAGACAGACAGAGAATCCAAAAGCCTAGGAATTTGACAGAAAATTAAATATTTATTTATCCGGTTATGATTAAATGTCGATGAATCATACACGCACTTACATATATGTGTGTATATATATGTATATATATACACATGCATACATACATATGCATAATGTCTCCTTATAAAGGGATGATAAATAGTATTTATTTATTTAACTATTATCATCTTTTACCAGTCACACGCTCACCCGCACATGCGCGCGCTCGCGCACTGACACACACATATATATTTATATATAAATTTATATATATGTGCCTGTCTATATATACATATTACATATACTGTACATACACACACACATATATATATATATGTATAAATATATATATATATATATATATATATATATATATTTATATATATATATATATATATATATATATATATATA
>NC_089791.1:40647382-40684882 GCF_040412425.1 Macrobrachium rosenbergii
TATCTGAATGTGTAGAGAATATAACCGTAGTATAGGAAATAAGCTCTCCTCCTATTAAAGGAAGGACTTGAAAGACTTTTGTCCTGTCAAAACGAGTAAGCAACGGCAAATTTACTGTCGAAAAGAGAAAAAGTGAATGAAATTTTTCTTTTTGCAAGAGAAGTAACGATAATGTTCTTGTCAGACAGACAAAGCAACGGAAACTTTTCTGTTAAAAAGACAAGAATTAATACATTGCGAGATAACAAGCCAAATATTAGACCTCGACTAACAACGAGGTAGAAATAAGGAATAGAATTGTGTAGAAAAATAGTCATTGGAACATTTCCCTTATCTAGTGAGTAGAAGTGTTTGGCATTCTATAATGAGAAGTATATGTATATATTGAATTCCAATTAAAATCATTATTTCATAAAACCACTCGTAATAATTATTATTATTTTTTTTTTTAGTTTTTGGAAATAATATTTGGACGTAAACTCAAAAAGTGTTTAGAAAGTATTTCACTCTGGACTAAAGTCACTAAATAGACACTAACAAGTTTTCATGTACACATACCCATTTTCATGCTGAATGAAAAAGACTGTTTAATGGGCACCCATCCACATATATTTTGGTGTATTTCAAAAATCTCATTTTACTTTCCAATTAAGAGCAGGAGGGAAACGTTGTGTAAAAATGTTGATAACAAAACGATTCACAATTAAGGGACGTTTTGTCATATGGAAACATGACATATTTGTGGTTTGTTTATATAAAAGTCCCAATTTTTATGTTTGATTTAGGAGCCGTAATTGAAAAAATAACAATAGGCTCACAATTTAGAGATATGTGACATATGGAAACTTGCTGTATATTGCTCCAAAGACCCATCTTTTTTCTGTCGACAATGAAGCGGTTGTAATTTGACAGTTGATGTCACAAAATTGTTCAAATTAAGACACGTTTGTCCTGTTTGACGCAAAGTTTTCTTGGGTACGTTTCCTCTAAAAATGGTAACAACATTACGCATGCGCGTTATGCGTCACTTGAAATTTTATGTGCCTCGATACACTTATATATATTTGTTCGTTTGTGTGTTGCCCAGAGGAACAATATTAGACTAGTATTTTACTTTTCAAAACAATTATTTTGAAAGTCAGTTAGGCAGTTTTTTCATAATTATTCATTTTTTTTGTTCCGTTGTTCTGTAACCGTTATTTATTTATCTTATTTCCATTAGGTTACTGAAGCATTGAGGAAGCCGCCCTGTAATGGTTGCCCGACACTCAAATGATTTTATGTCGTGATTGTTTTATTTGTTTACGCAAGTAATACATGGAATGAATCGCTTTTAAGATAAATTGGGCGCTTTTATACGACTGACAGAAACGGCAGAATCATCAAAAGGGGTCGGTGTTAATGCCAAATTTGACTTGAAAGCTTTTGTCGTAAAATCCCGGAAACAAAAAATTACCGAAGCAGTTATCGCAGTGAAAGATTTTTTTTTTAATTGGATGAATTTCAAAGGTGACAAGGGCCTTTATAAAGCCTAGGCTTACTCACGCTCTAGTAAAACAGCGTTTACGAGGTTTTTCCTGCGATACATACCCTTAGAACTCATAATAGACACATAGGGAGATACTTTAATAGACAGATGGGGAGATACCATACGAATGTATTTCTCTTTGAATAGTCCTTTCATCTCTTGCCTTTGTTCGAGTAGATGAGAAAGATAGTGAAAAAATGTAATGTTTTTTTCTGCATTTCTCTGCGGGATCTCTCTCTCATGTCGTCGAGTGTACGTAGAAAAAGTATCAGTGTCAGTTTGTCGTTTTGTTTTTTTATGGATTTCTCTGTGTGAGAGCTATTCATCTCATTCTTCATTCGAATGGAGAAAAAAAAGCAATATAAATGCACTGTTTTAATGATATTGATTCATTGATATACAGTTCTCGGGCGTTACGACTTTTTTTATTTTATTAATATGCATTTATTGACTAGCGAGGTATTTACTTTGTAAAAGTGAAGGAAAGCGTGCAAGAAGAATATACTGTATATTATTATTATTATTATTATTATTATTATTATTATTATTATTATTATTATTATTATTATTATTATTATTATTGTACAAGTACAGGAAAGCCTGCAAGAGGAATGTACTGTATATTATTAGTATTATTGTTATTCTGTATATCAGGTCCACAATAATATTCAGAATGAATTATTCACCACTGAATATTATTGTGGACCTAATATATAGCATATCCCGTTCTCGATCTAGAGGGGAAAGACCTAATTATTATTATTATTATTATTATTATTATTATTATTATTATTATTATTATTATTATTATTATGGTACAAGGAAAGAAAAGCGTGTAAGAAGAATATACTGTATATTATTATTATTATTATTATTATTAATATTGAGTTAAAGGGATTAAGAGAAACCTTTGAAAAACGATGTTTTTACTGATACAGATCGCTATATAAGATGGGTGCGACACGTTTCGCAAAATTCATTGGATTATGCAAATTTTTTTTTTTTACTTATAATCAAATTTCAGATAGCAAGAGTTCTCATGAATTTCATATAATTACTAACTTTTTATTTGGGAAGCGGCAAATTGAGGCTTCCAATCTAATTACGATATGAAAAAAACTGAGCTCACATTTTACATTCGTTTTCTTTTGTTGTTTTTTTGTGTGTGTGCTTTTATTACTGCTGGAAATTTCCACCAGTTTTATGACTTAGACATTGTCAACAAAGAAGCAAGTCTTTGTGGGGTTGAGGGTTTAGCTTTTCATGCTTGGAAAATCTCTCTCTCTCTCTCTCTCTCTCTCTCTCTCTCTCTCTCTCTCTCTCTCTCTCTCTCTCTCTCTCTTTCCCCAATTGTTTGAGTGCAAAGGGACAAGACAGCACATGCAGATATTCTAAAACGTCTCGAGGTCCCATCAGGAATCTCTCTCTCTCTCTCTCTCTCTCTCTCTCTCTCTCTCTCTCTCTCTCTCTCTCTCTCTCCCCAAATGTTTGAGTGCAAAGGGCAAACACATTTAGACGTTCTAAAACATCTCGAGATCTATCCGGAAGCACACCTCTCTCTCTCTCTCTCTCTCTCTCTCTCTCTTCCCAAATGTTTGAGTGCAAAGGGCAACTACATTTAGACATTCTAATACACCTGGAAATCCATCCGGAAACACACACGCTCTCTCTCTCTCTCTCTCTCTCTCTCTCTCTCTCTCTCTCTCTCTATCTATATATATATATATATATATATATATATATACATATATATATATATATATATATATATATATATATATATATATATATATATATATATATATATATATATATATATGTTTGATCGGAGTAACTTCCAAACAGGGACACCTGGTAGCTTTCTATTTTGTGGATTTTCTAATTTAGCGAAGGAGGGGTTGGGGGGGGGGTGGTGGGTTTGGATTAGTTATATAACCACAGGGGTCTGTCTGTATCCCGGTGTGCCCACCCACATTTCCCATTCAGGTTTCCATTTGGGATTGAGGATGACATCGTAATTACGCTGTCAAAATGATAATCCATAAATGAGTTCTTGAGGTTGTAATGCCGCGTAGGCGATGAACGCGTAATCCTTATGATTTGATGCAACGTAGAGAAATTGGAGCCCAAAGGAAGCTAACGGCGGTCTTTGTTGTAATTTCGGTGTCATAAACACATTATGTCGTGATGTAATGAGTGCTTATGCCTAATTTTACTGCCGCCTGAGAGTACCGTTACCGTCGACAAGGTAAATTAATAGAATTTCTCTTATACGGATTTCGGTGGTAGGCATTTATACGCAACGCCGCTCGGTTATATTGTACATTCAAGGATCGTTAGGGTGACAGAACAGCTGCGTTTTAAAATTGAGGAGTTATTAGCAAGTAGAAATATGAATCATTATCATCTAAGTAATTTCTAAGAGCGCCACTCTTGTACGTTTTTACAATTCGAGGCCCAACCCTTATACGTATGCATACCGCTTATGTTCAGTTTAGAATTAGAGACTGATTAGCAATTAGACTTTATACTTTACACACTGGAGTAATTCTCAAAAGCATTGCTTTTATCTTCATAAGTGCCAGGATATCAGTAGTGAATAGAATCGAGGTCGGAATACATTTGCATAATTTTCAAGCAGACAACTTTGTCAGACTAGAATTTGAATTTCAAGGATACCACTCAATTGAATGCCTTAGAATTCAAGGATTGTTACTAAATAGAAATTACCTCTTAGTGCATTTGCGTAAATTTGGATAAGCAGCCCCCAAGATGTGCTTGAGAATTAAGGATTATTAGGAAAATAAATCTAAGTTAGAATAAATTCGTGCAAGTTTTCAAGCACTCATAAGAGAAAGAGTCAATAAAATCATTCAGGTAACCGTCTGAAGTCTTCCTCATCCCAACACGACCTCGAAAAAAAAGAAAACATCATCTTTACTGAGACAATATTCACCGCTTTATTCGCCTTATTACGTACTGTGTTTATTGCTTCGGCCGTGTTCCTTCCAGTGACAGTATGTCTGTCTCTTTGCGTATCCACTGAAGTCAATTTGTGGTTGATGATATGACCTCATCATCTCATCATGGATGGAAATGGCTTTGACAAATTATTATCATGTACATCGAAATAACGCATGTCACTCCCAATTACCAACTCTCATCATATCCTATTGTGGGATAACATCGTAAATTGGCATTCCCCACATTGCTGTCGGTGAGTTCAGCTCGCAAACAGATGGGTACAAAACGTTGATTAATTATTTCTGGTGTAATTATGAATGCTTCTTTATCCTGGATTAGGAAAATGAGTTTTAAGATAGACTATTCACACTCATTAATGACCAGTTTTAGCATCTCTCTCAAAATGACTATTCACACTCATTATTGACCAGTTTAGTTTTCTCTCTCTCTCTCAAAATGAAATGTTTTTGTATTAAAAAAACGGAAAATATAATGAACTTTTAGTAGCAGATCATTTTTATTATTGGGGTTTTGGGAACACGGCAGAAATATGAATGAATTTATTGTCGTTTTGAGATAGGCAAAAGATGAAATAATACAAAAGTAATATGGTAGAAATGGAGGCATAGGATAGAAATGCTATAAGGTGATATATGGAAGAGATCTAGTGGATATGCAAATATATAAAAGAAATGTTGTAGGTAAGATAGCATAACAAAAGAAATACTTTAGTTACGGATGTGTGTGTGTGTGTGTGTGTGTGAAGGAAATACATTATACCTGGAATTATGCGAAAGAAACACAAGATTTGGAGATAAACGAAGTAAATACAGTAAATGTGGAGGTAAACAAAAAAAAAAAACATTAAATATGGAGATATATCAAAGAAATACAATGAAAATGGAATTATGTGAAAGAAGTGCAGTGGACGTGGAAGCCATTCTGAAAAACATAGCTCACTTGTTGATTTAAAAGCGAGAATGGTGGAAGCTGAGAAAGCGTGAGTGGCATGAATTATTTAGGTATAAGGAAGTAAAAAAAAAAAGAAAGAAAGAATGAATGCCTTGAGGAAGTAAAGAAGAAAGAATAAAGGGAAGGGTAGAGCACGGAGCAGTCTTAAGTTTTGGGGAAGGATTGCCTAGAATACTAAGATACGTTGTGACAGGAATTTCAGGTTGGGTTTTGAGAAGTTGGCGGAAATGCTCTTAAGGTGTGAAAATGAGTAAATGATCTTGTATAGGTTATTTACCTGCTTGAAGGGTATTGTTGTTTTATATATATATATATATATATATATATATATATATATATATATATATATATATATATATATATATATATATATATATATATATATATATTAGTTGACCAAACCTGGCGCTGCCCGGAAGAACTTTGAAGAACTCAGAGAAATTCTCCTTCATCCCCTTTGAATTGTTTTGTCGTCGCAAAGTATGTTTACTGTCATTGAAAATACTTTTTTTTTTCCTTTGATTAATAATTCTGTCTTGAATTCATTACTTTAATAAACATGATATATACATGTATACATATATCTTGGCACTGATATATATATATTATATATGTATGTATGTATATATATGTGTGTATGCATGTATATATGTGTGTATATATATATATATATATATATATATATATATATATATATATATATATATATATATATATATATATATGGTACTATAAGAGATGATCATAAGGGTAAGTCCTGATCTAGCGTCTGAAATGACGGCCAATGGTACAAACTAGAAACATCACTTACTACCACGAAGCTTGTACCAAGGTACCCGTATCTGCCTACATACTCGAGGTGACGTACTTACGCAAATGTTTTATATAATAGGATTACAGTTGCTATTATTAATAGTACCGTTTTTGTGTTTTATCCTTCATATTGTAATTAATGATATTGTCGCTATTATCATCATCATCAGTTAGTATTATTCTTTTTCTTTTTAGTTGTATATACTTGTTGTATGTAATACAAATAAATTTATAACTCACATAGGGATCGAACCCAGGGCTCAAATGAAAGCTAAGGGCGTTATTTAATTTTTTATGATTTCTGTGGGTCAGTTGGTAAACACCCTTGCCTTTCAATTGAGAGTCCTGAGTTCGATCCCGGTGTGAGGTAGAATTTTCTTATTGTAATTATACTATACATTAATATGTCTTGCATTTATATTTATATAAATTCTGATATATATCTTTATAAGCTTTTCGTAATAGAACTCGTTCTTTTTAATGCGTAAGAAACGTCTCGAGATTAATTTCCTTAATGGGAAAGTAATCTTCTATACTTTTTTACTAATAATCATATTTGCAGTTCACAGTACGTGCATTATGTACCTTGCAATTAAATAGCTTACAATATTGTTGGAAATTATCTCAGGCGAATATCTGCATTAACCTCTCTCTCTCTCTCTCTCTCTCTCTCTCTCTCGCCAGCCCTTGTTCATTTTTAAGAATTGTTTTTCACGAGGAATACGGGGTGTTGATCATATTGGTACTTGTGTCAAGAGGGAAGCCAAAGAAATGCTAATTCCGTTTTCATATGACATTTATCTTGGGCTAATTAAACTAATTGAACTCGGGTCCTTTGTTGGCATTTATCCATTCCCCCTTATGTTGTTCTTTTTGGTTTTTTCTTCCCCACTTGCGCCATAAGTTGTCCGGGTTCGCAAAATAAAATGCTAAACAATGGCAAAAGTGGAGAGCGTGCTGATTATGCAGTCGTTTTGGGGGTACATTTAACGAGAAAAATTTTCTCACGAACCCCAAGTTTTTCTTTGGTCAGATGATGAGAGACTTTCTCTAATGTGGTTCAGAGGGGTAGAGTCAGCTTCTTCGAAACCAAACAGCTACACATACATTTTTGTTTATGCGTTTGTTTTCGTATATTTAATTTTGTTTAATATTTTTGGGCTGTTAGCTTTCTTGAAAACGGGAGTCATGGATACTCTACTGTTCAATGTGACTACTGGAAATTGATCCTTCTATGTAGCCTGCTTATTTTTGTGAAATCTCTATTAAACATGGACCATTTTCCTCAAACGTATTTACAGTTTTTCATCCGACAAGAGCTTCTTTCCCCTTTTACCTCCGCTCTTTAAAGAGCCACTCTCGTTTCCACTCGACCCTTTCTATAGCTTCTTGGATTTGAGCCAGAATGAGGGGGGGATTGATAATGCCATATCTTTTTCAGTGAAAAGGGGACTTCAAGAAATTTTTTACCGCCGGCGGTATTTTCACCACCAATCAAATTCCTGCAATACCTCTTCCCTTCATATCACCTTAGTGGAGTTGAGGAGGAATGTCAGAAGTTTGACTCGTATTTAAATGAAAATGGGATCTCGAGATTTTCCAAAGGCGAGCTTCTTTGAACTGTGGCTTTAGTGTTATGGCGCTCGAACTGCCTTCAGATCTTAGTTAGAATGGGGCTATTGTTAAAGAATCCTTTATACTTATCATAGATTTTCCTCTTTTCCCTGCCAACGTTTTTTTTTTCAAGATGTTGTATAGTAATTTACCTTCGGTTCCCATATTTTCTAGTCTACTGAAATAGTTCTTCAAGTTCCCTGTGTTTTTCGTCGGCTTAGAATTATCCTCAGTGCCCACAAATGGTTGTAACTTACGGAAATTTATGTTTATTTTACATTTATTTCTTTAACATACAGAAATATGTCCTTAGTTACCACTAATTTTTTTTCAATATCCACGTATTTTTCTAATATAAGATATATTGATATACAGAAATATATCATCAGTTTCAGTATAATTTTCTGACGCATATGAGCATATCAGATTTCATATATTTTATTGACATAAATATATCCTTACCGTCTTCTTATTTTTCTAGCGTATAGAAATGTCTCCAGATTTTTCCAGCACATGGAAATGTGAATATCCAAATTGCTCTAACATAGAAATTTGCCTCCAGTTTCCACATCTCCTGAGAACCGAAATATCTCTTTGCCCAACTATTGTCTGCGGGACTCGGGAATCATTTGGATAGCTAAGATTGGCTTCTATGAGAGCTTAGAAGGCCGCTTGGATTCAACTTATCAGAACTACGCTGTTCGTTCCAGTGGGGGAAATGGTCTGGCTTTTGAGGGAAGTTATTCTTTCATGTCTCTCTTTGTTCAAGAGTGGAAATTAAAGCCTCAGTGTTATTGTATCCTTTCATCTGGATGTCCGTTGAGAGCTGCACTTTCCCTCCATCCTACCTTGCAGTGCAATGGTAAGCGCTCTCAGCTCGCAAACTGAGGGCTCTGTTCGGTTCTCGAATCGGACGAGTATGGATGAATGGGCGTGTCCCTAAAATCTAGTACGCCTCTGTCGGCTAAAGCCCTGGATTATGTATTTAAATTTTATTCGACAGTTGTGGATTTCAGTAGAGTGGAGAGAGAAATAAAGGAGAGAACTGTGTACTGAAATGTTAGTTGACTGCTGTGGATTTCAAGTAGATTGGATAGAGAAATAAAGGAGAGAATTATGTACTTAAATATTAGTCGACAGTTGTGGATTTCAACTAGAGTGGAGAGAGATGTTAAAGTAGAGAAAACTCCTGACGTGTTCAATGTTCCGTCAAAATATTTCCCATCAAAACCGTAGGGCCTTCACTAAGTAATCCTCACCCCACCTCGTTTCAACCATTTATAAGATACTCTTTAAGATTCTCTCTCTCTCTCTCTCTCTCTCTCTCTCTCATACTTTTTGTGATGTCCCGAAAACTATGTCATCATCTCTGTCAGCCATTCATAGCTAGGCTTCCCAATGGCCTGTATCTTTGTCAGCCCATTTGAGGGTGGCTTCCGAACTGGTACTTTTGAAAGCTTTGGGTTTTCCTGTGTCGGCTTATTAATTTTAAGATCATTGACATATGTTTATGAAAGGCCTCTGGTCTGTTACCCATTAGCAGGTTCAGTTTACTCTCCTGGAGACCTGAATTTGTTTTGCTGTATATTCCCTACTATTTCTGTAAACTGAATATACATTGACAAATTAAATGAGTTCATTATTGTGTAGCAATATTTTTATGCATAGAGCGTAAATTTTTATATCATGAAATGCTTCGTTCGACTATTGTTGATACACAAGAAAAGGAGTCCAGATCTGGCGTATAACTGATAGGAAACAGTCCACCTAAACTTTCAGTTGACTTCTTTCTCATTGTCAACACAAACCTCCGTCTTCCATTGCGAGGCAAGTCATCGGACGCCTAATTACCTAAGGCAGGACTTTTTTTGAGGGGGTTGTCAGAATGTTTGTTTTTCCGTTCGTTACACAAATTACGCGAAAAACAATGCTCGATTTTAACGGAATTCCTACGAAAGGTGGTCCTCGAGACCGGCAACAAGTGATTAAATGGTGGGGGAGGAAAGGTAGGGGCGGGGGGAGATTCGGAGATCCTGACCAGGGAAGGTGGCTTTTTGTGGTGAGTAGGAGTCGAGGAGAACGTTGATAACTCAGTCTTGCAGGAGGTTTGCGGTCTTCGAATGCTGTGTTTCTCTGTGTTGAAAGGGATCGTGTGACAGTCATTGGATTTTCATATTCACATTATAGCAAGTAGTTGAGGGGTTACGAAGCGTGATTCATTCTACGGTAACTGGGAACTGTATAAAGAAAAGTACGGTCTAAAGTAGTATTTATACAAGACCTCTGAGAGAGAGCCTGAGACGAGGTTCCAGAATTTCTGGTGGTGAAAGTTACTTAATCTGTTAAGACGTTTTTATGTACGTATTATTCATACGAGTTTTGTGTACAATTATGTTTTGCAGTTGGGAGTTCTGATTGCCCGGGCTTTTGAGTAAATACTTTACACAATGACTGTCACTCTTGTACTGTTGTTGTGTCGACATTTTACGAAATAAAAATATTATTTCATAATATAATATTTTATTATTGTTATGTTATATAAGAGTTTGTGCCAGTCGCATTTTCACTAAATGTCTGACAAACGACCTATATATGGTAAGAAAGAGCTGTCTAATAGACGCCATTTTTTGCGGTCACTTCCATTCTCGGCCTTCTCTTTCCCCGTCTTTCTTCTTTGAACTTGAGGCCCTTCTCCAAATGGTTGTCCCTTCACCGAGGGCTACCAAGCCATTTCCCTTGATCACGGTATGGGTGGAAGGGCTGCCTTCCGGAAAGGTAGGGGTACTTGCAAGATTAATGTGTCATTGACCCCGGGCGGACGTTAAGCCATGTTATGCCACTCTCTCTCTCTCCTTAACGAAAGATGAAAGTGAACATTCTCTCTCTCTCTCTCTCTCTCTCTCTCTCTCTCTCTCTCTCTCTCTCTCTCTCTCTCTCTAACACGAATCAAAAGTGTTTGGCTTTATGCCTTTTCGTAAAGCCAGTTTGCTCATTGAAATGGCCTGGTCTTACTTTTTTTTTTTGCTTCTTAATGTTTATTCAGTTTCTGTTTGGAGATATGATTGTATTGGTTCAGGCTTTTTCGTTTTCTTTAAAAGAAAACTATTGTGCTGGCTTTATCTGTCCGTCCGCACTTTTTCTATCCGCCCTGAGATCTTAAAAACTACTGAGGTAAGAAAACTGCAAATTGGTATGTCGATCATCCACCCTCCAGTCATCAAGCATACCAAATTGCAGCCCTCTACCCTCAGTAGTTTTTATTTTACTTAAGGTTAACGTTAGCTATAATCGTGCATCTGGCAACGATATAGGATAGGCCACCACCGGCCCGTGGTTAAAGTTAAATGGGCCGCGGCTCATACAGCATTATACCGAGACCGCCGAAAGATAGATCTATTTTCAGTGGCCTTTTTATTATACGCTGTACAGAAAACTCGATTGCGCCAAAGAAACTTCGGCGCATTTTTTACTCGTTTTTATTTTAAAGTCGGTCTCATTTTACATGCTCGTTAGTAATGATGCTTAATGGATTTCAAGAAGGTAGTTGTGCGTTCCTTTATTTTTAAGATTATCAGTGACAATTATTTTTATCTAACTGGAAAGGAATTAACCAGTCTTAGGGAAAATAGGTCATCTCATATGGATGGGCATCCAAGTGATCTGGTCAGGTGAGTTTTTTTAAAAATTACTGCATCGAAGGATATGCTTGCGTTCTCCACGTATGTCAAACGTTAAGTGTAAGATGCATTTCAACTATTATAAATCTGTAAGACCGTCGATTTGCTGTTGTTTAAAAGAGCTCCGAGAATCTTATGAAGGATTTCATTCGAACTGTCTAAGGGATATATCCTCCAATTAGGATAAGCCTCAATGAATGACTTGCAGATTGCTTTTAGGGATTTCGGATAATGGATTGGAATATTGGAATTCTTCTTTTGAACGGCTCAATTTGTCTTTCAGAGGATTTCAAGAGAGAGAGAGAGAGAGAGAGAGAGAGAGAGAGAGAGAGAGAGAGAGAGAGAGAGAGAGAGAGAGAGAGATTTGTCTCCGGCAACTTTTCGACCAACTCTCGCGAAACGTCTCTCCTTTCTGATGTAAATGGAGCATTTTGCCAAAGTTACTGGAATTAAGATTTAACTTTCTCAGCCACGACTCTGTTAGTGGCAATTGAGAAAACAGCCAATTCTGGAAGGTAATTAGAGCGGAATTTCGCCCACTGTTATTAGAATGTATTAGCTTAAAATCTTTGGAGAAAACTTTTACTTAGACTCAAGAACTTTTACAAGTGGACTTCAAGGTTTGTTTACTTGATGTTGTTCTTCATTTTCATCTTGAATTTGCAAGTAATTTTTTTTTATTTAATGAGCTAACCTGACCATTTCTTTAGATGTACAGGTTGAGTTAATTCCATTTACCGAAGTCACTGAGTCATCATCTTCGTAGGCTAATTAGGCTACTTTTATCAGTAGCAGTAAGCCATGTAACTGGTGGTTAGTCGACTGAGATGGGTTGCAACCAGGGTGGAGTAAGATATGGACAAATATTTTTTTATTTCATGAGGACATTTTGTGTATGAAGGTTTAATATAACATTTAACTGCCTTCAGTCATTTGAATTTATTTTACCCTGTCAGGTCAGGCTCTCTTTGAAGCACAAGAGTATTTCCTTCGAAATTTTGTCATCAGTTTTTAATGCTAAAAGAGTCAGTTAATGATCTAGCATTGTATTACTGATGTGTACAGGAAGTTTCAACATTCAGTTAATTCGCAAAACGACTTTTTATTTTATCTTACGTTACAGAGTTCTGTCAGAGTTTTCGATTAAGAGCGACAACATAGATATAAGAAATGTAAAATCATTACAGATTTAAGAAAAGATGTAAAAATGTAAAGTCATTATAGATTTAATTTATTCGGCTTTCTAAAATTTTTCAGACGAGATACCATGTGTGTGTGTGTCTGTAAGAGAGAGAGAGAGAGAGAGAGAGAGAGAGAGAGAGAGAGAGAGAGAGAGAGAGAGAGAGAGAGAGAGAGAGAAATGAAAATACAGGGGTGAATCTGAGCAAGCCCTTGAATCTTGAAAAAAGAAACATGCTTAAAACATGGCCTTTGCAGGTCCCTCGAGTTTTTCACGAAGGAATGCAACGTTTAAAATGTATGTAGGAATTAGCATGCTGAATTCTCCCATGCAGAGAGAATTCTTTATTCTCTTATCCTTGCGTATTTTTTTTGGGGTGGTCCAAAAAGCATCCTCCCGGCCGCTGAAAAAAGTGTAACGTTCCGACCAAATTTTTTTTTCTCCTCCTCGACGTCGTAACTCATTCCAGTTAATGTGTTTTGGGTAAAAGAAAGAAGAAAAAATGGTGCAGTATTTGGGGGGAAAACTTTAAAAGATGTTGTTCTGTGACTTGTTACACTGGAAGCGTTAATGCGGGTGCTCTCTCTCTCTCTCTCTCTCTCTCTCTCTCTCTCTCTCTCTCTCTCTCTCTGCTTGATAAATGAGTCAGCTATCGGGCCGAATAGTCCCGTATGTTTTCCCAAAATGTGAAACCGAAGCCCAATATCTCAATAAACGCCAGCTGGAAAAAAGGTTCTTTTTGCAGTGCCATGAAATATAAAAGGATCTTGCAGGTAAATGGATAAATTGAGTTTTGCCAAACCTTCCGTCATGGATGTTTTTTGACTCGTAATTTCCAAAGTGGCGGAATTCCAAAACCCAGTTGAGGTCCCCCATCGAACGGTTGGCGTTTTCATAACACGGGTTTTCAAGAACCTCTTGCTAGGCCTGACCAAAACTGCCGTTTGTCGTATAAAATGCTTAGCGGGAGAGAATGTTTTTTTTTTTTTTTATCTCTTGGTTTTGAGTTTGATGTGTTTTGAAATACTTTTTTTTTTGTCACGTATGCAGGTTTGATATTTTTAAATCCACATGTACATTCTAGCATCATTTACAAAAAACTATTTTTTTTTTCATTTGTATTAGATTTTTTCTAATTTTGACGAGTTAATTTCTTGCATAACCTTTACGTTGAAAGGCATCATTATGACTTCTAATTGTTCAAAAGATAAGTAAAATGTTTCAAAATTTCTCTTTTTGTGTATTTTTCTCTAAGTAAAATTTTTCAAAATTTCTCTTTTCGTTTATTTTTCTCTCATATTTATCTTGGCTATTCACAGACATTGTGTTGCCTGTCCGACCAGTCCTTGTTGAAAGATAAAATGTGTGACTCCGAATTTCATTGCTACGTCTACAAATCTGAGATCAATTGGTGTATAGGTTATTTGTTTGTTCTTCATTTTATTTCTGTGTCTTTGATGACTTAAAAAGTGAATTATGCACTTGGTAGCAACTCGATTAAGGTGAATCCTAGCCAGGGTACATGATGAATAAGGGCTAGCGACTTCATCCCAAATTAATTCGTGAGACTGGGAAGGGTGACGCCATCTGGATCTATCCTCTTGAAGGGAAGGGTGTATGTACGTATGTATGAATGTATGTATGAATGAATGAATGTAAGTACGTTATGTGCAGATATAGAAAATGTTTGAAGTTCATTTGATAAAAACTTGCTTTCCCTTTCTTTTACCTAAAAGAAATTCTCTAACAATGGGGAAAATTAAATTATTCATTGCGCTAGGATTTAACGTTGAATTGTGAAGTAACCCAGCCATTTTTTTCACGTTTTTAAATATCTATTGGTAAGGGGAAGGCTGGGAAAGAAGGGTCGTTTATTTTCGTATGGGTTAAGCAAAAAACAGCGCTTTAATGTGCTGTCGAATTAGAATGTTATAATAAATCTCGAAAATTATGACTTGGATTTATGAATAAAAAATTTTTTGTGATATATATGCGTGTGTATATATTTTTTCCACCATACTCCTTTTTCATATTTGAACGGCACTGTAAGTTTTCTATTTGCTTAGGTCGCTAACTTCACCAATAATACACCAGTCACCAGAGACAATCAAGACAAAAGTACCTCCTATGTTCATAAGTAAATACTCCCCGTAGGGGGTTAGTGCCCTCATTGTACGTTACACGGTGCACTGTAGGCATTACGTGAGGTACTTTGCAGCGTCCCTTCGGCCCCTGGTTGCAACCCATTTCATTCCTTTTACTGTACCTCCATTCATATTCTCTATTCCAACTTCTTGTCCACCCTCTCCAAACAATTATTTCATAGTGCAACTGTGAGGGTTTCCTCCTGTTACACCTTTCAAACCCTTCTGCTCTCACTCTCAATTTCACTTTCAGCGCTGAATGACCTCATAGGTCCTAGTGCTTGGCCTTTGGCCTAAATTCTATATTCCATAAATAAATACTGAATCAAGGATGAAAGTTCTTAAAACCCGTAGATTTCAGCCATTTCACAGTCCTAGTCAGAAGACTCATCAGCAGCTCTTCGACGTTCTCCACGCATTTTACACCAGTCAGTCACTCTCACCCATTCTTAATGTTAAGGCCATTCTCTCCCAGCAACTTTCACTGCAGCCAACATGCACTTCCAGCCTCCATCTCAGAACTGCCCTGTCGCCTTCGAGAGCTCTCTCATCACTCAAAATTACTAATGGTAATATGGCTCCACGGAGAATGACTGTTGATGGTGTGCGCCTAACTTATGTATTTCAACATACCTCTCCCCACACCTTCTGCATCTATTTTACCAACACCACTGCCGTTTCACCCTCAATCTCCAGAGACCTCGGTCCCGGGCACTTTTTTCCTCATTCATTTATCATACTCATAAATCACAGAGTCAGAATAAAGCAATAAAAGTCTTCCAGCTTCACCGTTCCCTCTGGGCATTTCTGTCAGTCACACATTCTTTTAGTGAATCATAATGGGACTTCTTAAGTATGTGGTCATATAATATTCTGCAACGTAGTCAGCTTATTCTTTCCTCTTGAATGTAATTTTTTTCGTGCCCACTCAAAAGAGACTCTTTTCTAATGAGTGTCATTGTCGATCAATGTTGCGTGAAACGAAGTAGTATGAGGTCGCCGACATTCCTGAAAAAAATATCTGGGTCCTCTGAATATAATTCCTGAAGAGCAGAATTTCATTTTTCTTGTGATTTTATTAAACGACACAGTCAGTAGAATACTTCGTCCTCATTTTTCGAAGCTCATTTATCAAAAGTAGCTGAGTCAGCGGTCTTCCCCTCTCCTCCCCTCCTCCCCTTCCCCAAAAAAGTTAGGGTTCTATAGAAGTTATGGAGATATTCTTCATTTTAAAGTAATACCACTTTCTTAAAGGGGTCGACTCATATTATACTTGGGGATAAAGTCCGCAGGTGACGACGACAAGGAATAAAGGAAACTCTCTCTCTCTCTCTCTCTCTCTCTCTCTCTCTCTCTCTCTCATTTCTCAAGGATTCCCTTTTTCATTCTTTCCAAGTGTTAATGAAGAAATTAAATAATTTTAGGGCTCTGTGCCTTACGTAAATTTACATAATACCGTTTCCTGCTTATAAAAATGTTTGAATCCTCATTTTTCTAAGTCGAGTCGAGTGGAGGCCTTGTTTCATCATATTTATTTTTCATTTCCATCTTTTTCTTACCCTCTTATGTGCTAATATATTTTCACCAAGATTAGTAACAGTTTTTGAGTTTTTGACTTTGAGGGCTTTTGTGTGTGTGTGTGTGTGGGTTTTTTTTTTTGCTATAAGAGTATATAGTTTCCTATCATGCGTGTATGTGCGCGCGCAAGGTTTTGTGTTTGGGTTCGAGGATTTTATTTTAATTGCTAATATAAATTGGAGCATGTCACTAAAGTAATTATATTTTACGTAGTGAAAGTTTTTAATTCACTTATTCAAGGGCCCCTTCTGTATGCAAATCTTTTCTCAGCGTATGCTTTGTTATGCTAAATGGATTGGCGAGTTTCTTGAAACCTTCCATAATGACTTTACTTTTATGTATTTACTTCGTTGTCGTCTATGCTCTGCCAGTAATGGATGAAAGAATCCCACAATAATATATGTTTTTTGCGTATGTTGTCTGTTTACATGCAGAGGTAAGTAGACCCTGTTAAATAGGATGGCTGCATTATTTGAGTTAATTTTTGAAAAATTATTCTCGATCTTCCTTATAATATTATTCTTTTCTCTTCCTCGTCAGTATTGGACAATAACTGTCCAGTGTTCATATTTTGGTAAGGAGAAACATTGCAGCGTATTTACAGCAGAGAAGGTAATGAAACGCGGTTGGACAAACCCGTAGAGTTCAAAAGCAGATTTACCCCCGGGGATATTTTTATTTTTACGGTGTCGTGCTTCAGAACTTCCTTTGGGTTGTCCTCTAAATCGTCAAAGTTCCGACCAGCCCGATGGTCATTCGCAAGACGGGTGAGAGGATTCTGGAGATAAACATGTTTACATATATATTATTGTGGACATATTTTACCCATTTTACAATGCCGACAAAGTGATGACATCCATGGGTAGCTAGTAGTGTTTCTCAACGAGTATTCGGAATGCCATACGAAGCCACACGAAATTCGGTGTTGACTGAGTGTTTATGGATGAGATGTACGTAATAATTTAATGATTTAGTGGTTAAATGATTTCATTTAATTTAGTGATTTAACAAACTGACCTGCAGGCATGCTCGCGTGAGTCAGGTCCAAGATTTTTTTTATGTGATGTTGGAGTGCGCATACAAGCAATTGGAACAGCCAAAATCCCAGAATTGAATCCCGTAAATGTCATCGGGATTCAAACCGTATTTCCTTCAAAGGTGACGTTTTATTTCATCTTTTTTTCTTTCCCTTGAAAACAATTATTGGAAATTAGCCCATGAAAAGTCTCGCATTAATTAGTATCGTTAGGCGTCATTTGCACAAACACTAATTGAAGGGCCAAAGAACGCTGCATCTTGCCCCCTATCAATCCCCCCTCCCCCCTCCACAGATTCATTATTTTCATTGCACGTACGTTTTTGCCTTTATGTTAATTCGCGTGGGGTTATTATTCACACGTGAGCGGGAACAATTTCCCATGTGGAATAGCAAACGCCCAATGTATTCCCAGAGTGGGAAGACGAATATTTAGCAACCCCTGTCACAGGGGAGTACGCTGATTGTTAATAAATAAGGAGGCTGTGGAAGAGAGAGAGAGAGAGAGAGAGAGAGAGAGATAGAGAGAGAGAGAGAGATAATATGCTTGCTTAGTTTTCTGCTTCGTGGCCATTTTACATATTTAGCTTGAAGAAATGCAGTTGTTAATAACGTTTTTCCCCGTAGAAAAGGTCAGTAAGAACGTAATTAATGCAGGGCAGTTGCAATCAGTCTCTTGAAGCGCCAGTCTCCTTCAAATCTGTATATTTTCATTAGAAATCATAAAACATTAACCAGAAGACATTGTCTAGAAATGGCGTTGATTTTCCACCCGAGACAGAGATGGAAGGAAGACTTTGTTCGAAAGTTCCTTAAGTAATTATCAGTTGTCAAAATGTATCAACTCTCGATTAAGGTCCTCCCCCCTCCCCCCAAAAAAGGGGGTGGTTGCAGGTGGGGTTTGGTTTACTGGATGGAATGGGACCGGTGAACTAAATTGGACTCCAAGAAAGAAGTCATATCTGTGATATTAATCTAAAAGGTACCTTTCACATAAATTCAGTCTAGTAAACGATAACGGTGCCAGTTAATGTCGGTAATGGTATCTGATCTGTGTCCTTAAAGGTGAGATATGGCAGCTGTACTCAGAAACTTAACTAACAAGTTTTAGGAGTCCGTTCTCTTATTTAATGTTAGAGTTTTATTTAATATTTTGTCTTTAGATATCGAAAGTGTTAAGAATGATTGCCATAATAAAATCTAGTATTATACAAACATGTGTTTTTTTTTTAAATTTCTATTTCATTGTTTACTTCGGTAAAACTGTTTACTATTTGAGATGAGGAGGCCTTTTGTTTTTACTCCTTAATCACCTCATAGGCATTTAGTGTTCGTGTTCGGGATTGTCATTTATACTCTTAAGCGCAGCTCCAGCCGTAATAAGGATATGAAAAACTGCATATAATATATTTATTTATTTGTAAAAATATCATCTAAATTTATAGAGGAAGTGTGAAATGCAGTTTGAACTTGACTACATACACACATTCAGGCACTCGTATATTATTTCCGTGCATTACCTTTAATTCCTTTTATCTAAGACGGCCACGTAACACCTGTCAGGCCACGTTCCCAGATTCTCTTCTTTAGAAATCGGCAATCCTCTTAGGATTACACCGTCCAGGGACTGTTTCTTTTTCTTCTGCTGCCAAGCTTTTGTTTTTCCTGGCTTATAATCTTTTATGCTTTTTAGTTTTATGTTTCTTTTTTGTCGGTAATGAGCTAGAAAAGGACACTATGTTCCCATTGTTATTGACTTCAGCGCCTAAAGAAAAACTAATCTACACGCCCCTAACTCCGTAGTGGGGATAGTAGGGTAGTGTCGTCATTGCACCTCATGCGGTGCATCAGCAACCACTTTAGGTTCTTTACCCAGTGTTCTTGGGCCTTCGCTGCAACCCCTTTCATTCCTTTTACCATGCCTCTTTTCGTATTGACTTTCTTCCATCTTACTTTTCAGCCTCTCCTAACAATTATTTCGTAGTGCAGTTGCGAGGTTTTCCTCGTGTGACACCTTTCAAACCTTTCTACTGTCGATTTCACTTTCAGCACTGAATGACCTTATAGGTCCTAGCGCTTGGCCTATGGCCTAAGATTTATATTTCATTCCTTACACACCCCCAACTAGCCGCGTACGTAAATAGGCAATCTCGAATTCGCTTTGAGAAAACAGCAATAGTTTTTCATCATGTAAGGCGGAAGACCCTCGGAAAACAAATCCCTTCCGCGGAACGATGTATCAACGGGATGCGTGCTTGCTTTAATGGCCTCGGCTCTTCCCGAGCTTATACTGTATATTATTTCATGTGCTTCTCTCCGGAGAGTTCGGTGTGTGTGTGTGTGTGTGTGTGTGTGTGTGTGTGTGGTAAAAGGAAATGCGAGGAATGTTCATGTATTCCACCCTCTCCGTTCCATACTTTCGGTTAAAGAAATGTTGGAAACTGAGTGCATGCGTCTCTTGTCATTATGGTACGTTTTGCGTCGAGTAGGGGGGAGGATTTTCATGAGTGGTTGTTTCTGAGTTCGAATGGTATCCAGAAATATTTTGTTATAAGTTCAGATAGTTTCCAGTCGTTATTGTTCCAGAGAGTTTCCAGTCGTTGTTGTTTCTGAGTTCGGATTATATCTGGAAATATTCCATTTCAGCTACGGTTAATTTCAAGTTATCATAGCTTCTGAGTTCGGGTGTTATCTAGATATGTTTTATTATAAGTTCTGAACATTTCCAGGCGTCATTGTGTCTGGGTTCGGATAATGAAGAAAAATATTTCATTTTAAGTTCAGATAATTTCAGATCGTCAGTGTTTCTGAGTTCGAATAACGTCCTGAAATATTTTGTTTTAAGTTCAGATAATTCCCATTCGCCATTGGTTCTGAGTTCGGATGATATCCAGAAATATCCTGTTTTAAGTTCAGATACTTTCCGAAAGTAATTTTTTCTGAGTTCGGATGATGTCCACTGATATTTAATTTTACCTTCAGATAATTTCATCATTCGTCATTGTTTCTGAGTTCGGATGATTTTGAGAAATGTTTAATTTTCATTTCAGATAATTACCCGTCGTCCTTCTTTTTGAGTTAGGATAATATCCAAAAGACGTTATTTTTGAAATCAGATATTTCCAAAGAATGTTATTGCTAAGTTCAGATAGATACTGTTTCAGAGTCCGGAGTATTTACGGAAATTGTATATACGTTCAGGTGATTTTAAGACGTCGCTGTTTCTGGATCTAGATAATTTCTAGAAATAAGTGTTTCTTATTCAATATTTTCGATGGGACGCAGGTTTCTCTACGTACTTTTATCGTCTTGTTCTACATACAAGTTCAAGAAACACCATATGCTCGGATAGACCTGGCCGCCGTAAGATGGGAATACATCTCCATTGCTGAGATTAAAAAATAGACATCAATTTAGTATTCCAATTAAGGGAATAGAAAATTTAAAAAATCAACCCTTTGACCAAGTGAGTTGCTGGCTTTTCATTAAAGGGAACCCATTCATTTGTTCTCTTTTAGATGTCGTTTTTGAACATCAAGTTGTGTGTGTGTGTGTGTGTGTGTGTGTGTGTGTGTGTGTGTGTGTGTGTGTGTGTGTGTGTTCGTGCACATATCTGCACGCTTTCAGATTTAAGCATTGATAAAAAAAAACAGTAGGATTCATCCTTTTTGTTTAATTTGTACATGAAATGACGTCACTTGATTTTGTAAACTAATACGGCTACGGAAAATCCTATTTCAGGTAAATAAAATGTGTGTTCACGGATTACGAGATTTGATACTGATTGGGTCTCATGTTACGGCCTTTTTCACTTTTGTGGATGTGCCATTGGTAAGGATGTTCTTTAATAATAATAATAATTATTATTATTGTTAAAATTATTATTAAAGTACAAATATTCGGTGATTGGATGCTTTGCGTTATTTGTACAATTTTTGTTGTATCCTCTCACACCTTTATTGTCTCTCATCTCTCGTTGTTTGTTTGTGGACACAGACACACACTCATACACACGCACATATATATAATATATATGTGTGTGTGTTTAAGTGTGTGTGTTTGTGTGCGTTTGTACATATACTGTATATATTAGTTTTTACAATCACAAATGTTAAGCCAGAGGAAACCATTGCTTTCGAATTCGTCTTACCTTAGATATAACATAAACACAATCGGAATTATACATTATAAGGTCATCTGCTTTGGCCAGGATTCAAACGTATGCCTTTTTGGTTATGATATGAATATCCATTCGTGTGTATACATAATACACACACATATATCTATCTATCTATCTGTCTATCTATATCTATCTATCTATTATCTATATATATATAAATAAATATATATATATATATATATATATATATATATATATATATATATATATATATATATATATATATATATATAAGCGTTACCACACAACTCCTCTCTTCTCTCTCTCTCTTTCTTTATAGGTTTGTCTCTTCTTTGATTTTTTTTTCCCAGTTTTGTTCCTTTTCCATCTGTTCCCCTAATGGAAATGAGTAGTCTGGTGAATCATGTTCTGAAGTGGGTTGTGGAGTTGTCGGCCAACTTTACCTTTCTCTTTCCAACACAATTGGTCAAAACAGGCCTGAAGCCCACAGTATCTCTCTTGTCCATTTAGTGGAAACTCTTGCATGGGCGATGACGGCTACCTCAGTTTTTCGTGTTCGCTCGCAACGTATCATATATCTGTTTGGGTAGAATTGTTACACACACACACACAGAGAGAGAGTAGAGAGAAGAGAAGAGAGAGAGAGAGAGAGAGAATGGGGAGGGCGGGACGGGGGGAAGGTTTGATGGATTGATGGTAGTTTTGAATGCCTTCGTTTGAAAGGACTCCAGAATGTCATTTCTGTCATACGCAGTGATTCCGAAGGTTTGCTTTCTTTGTATCTCCATTAACTGCCTTCTCTCTCTCTCTCTCTCTCTCTCTCTCTCTCTCTCTCTCTCTCTCTCTCAACAACAAGAAAGCCTTTATCAGTAACATTGTTATCGACAGGGGTTTCTAAGGATTTCAGATAAATTTAGAAAAACTCTCTCTCTCTCTCTCTCTCTCTCTCTCTCTCTCTCTCCTCTCTCTCTCTCAGCCACCTTTATCACTATCACTGTTATCACTGAGGGTTTCTCAGGCTGTCAGAAACATTCTCAGACAACTTTCCACTGGAACAGTTCTTGTCTTCAAGCCCAGGCCCCTGATTAGTTATGGATTTATCTGCAATTTTCTTTGTTGAAAGTCGAATCGCCTTTGGGGACGTTTTTCTAATGAGAGATCTTTTGTGACTGGGTTTTTTTTTTTTGCACGCGAGTTTCCTTTTCCGTGGTTGGTGTTGCACATGATGATGATGATGTTGTTACTGATGCTTTTTTCTACCCTGGTGCTGTTTGTTTTAGTGGTGGCGTGGAGATGAAGGGGTGTTTTTTTTTGTGGTGTGGTTTTGTCAATATATATGTTTTTTCGTTTGAATGCATGGTATTGTGTTATATGGGAAATTTTGTGATGTGACCGTAACCTAGCCGCCTTGAGTCTCTCTCTCTCTCTCTCTCTCTCTCTCTCTCTCTCTCTCTCTCTCTCTCTGGGAAAAATATTTAGCTAAAACTATTGAGTTTTAAAGTAGATCAGCGACAAATATCTAGTAGCAATAAATGAAAGAACGCGAAAGAATAAAGAGTGAATAATGACAAGTAAACTGCCAAGGACAAAGCACTTGTCCCAGTCTTAGAAATTGCTTTCCTCCTCCTCCTCCTCCTCCTCCTCCTCCTCCTCCTCCTCCTCCTCAGTAAAGAATAATTATAGTCTGCAAACTCATGTAGCAGACTGACTTGAAACAGTGCATCATTCTACCATTTTTTTTTTATTTTTGGACGAAAACATGGGAAAGAGAAATGGATCTTCCATGAGCGTATTTCTCTAACGAGGTTGACCCCAATTAGTGGGTATTTCCAATCGAGAATGTTTCAGACTCAGACTCTTGCATTCTTAAACCCTCTCTCCTGGAATGCCATCAGTTTTTAACGTCCTTGTTGCAAAACATACTTTTAGACGCAACCAGCTAATGAAGTACGTAGTCGTTTCGACCTCGTAGCCATTAGAGTCTCTCTCTCCTCTCTCTCTCTCTCTCTCTCTCTCTTAATAACGACAGCCTTTATCGTTATTAGGATATCAGATGCATTCTAGAACCTAATCTCTCTCTCTCTCTCTCTCTCTCTCTCTCTCTACGACAGCCTTATCGGTATCATTGTTATCACTGAGGGTTTCGTAGGGTATCAGATGCATTCTTAGAAACCCCTCTCTCTCTCTCTCTCTCTCTCTCTCTCTCTCTCTCTCTCTCTCTCTCTCTTAATAACGACAGTCATTATCGTTATCACTGTTATATTTGAGGAGGCCTAAGGATTTCGGATACATTCTTAGAAAATCTCTCTCTCTCTCTCTCTCTCTCTCTCTCTCTCTGAACATCATTCGTCAAAGGAGGGAAGGTTAAAGATAGAAATATATTTTTAGCAAGGATAGCATTATATCTGAATTGTTTTGTGAAACACTGTATTGCTTATGGAAACAAGTAACAACAATTACAGACTTTGCTTCGGAGAGAAGGTTAGATCTTAAATAGATTACTTCCCTTTTTCTTTAAAGTTGACATCAGAGTCTATCAGGTTCTATTATATCTGGAGCATGCAAATATTGACTATTACGTCATTTTTTTTCTCGCTCTTGCGATAAAAAGTCTAAGCTGGGAAGACTTATTCCCCACATACGACTCGAATTTAAAGTAAATGAACTTCTGTAAAGGTTTGATAATTTTATATAGTGATTTGCAGTTCAGTGAAGCACAGAGGCGGTTAGCGAGTTACATGATTTACGAATGTTAAGGAATTTTAGTCGTCAGCTATTGACAAGTATTTAGTGTGTTAGTACTGATGAAAAGTCGGATATATTAACTCCAGACTCAGGTTATGCGAGTGTGTGCATATGTATGTATATGTGTATATTATATATATATATATATGTGTGTGTGTGTGTATACATATGTATGTATATATATATATATATACATATATATATGTGTGTGTGTGTATATATATATATATGTATGTATATATATATATATATATATATATATATATATATATATATATATATATATATATATATATATATATATATATATATTTCATGTATGTGTCTGCGTGTATATATATATATATATTATATATTATATATATATATATATATATATATATATATATATATATATATATATATATATATATATATATATATATATATATATATATCTGTGTGTGTGTGTCTGTGTGTTTGAATTTCTTCCAGGCTGTAGTGAAAAAGAGGCTGTCTTCTTTAAAATCTCCCTCCCCTTTCGAGCGTTGAGTCTTGGCCAAAAGTTCTTCACAAAGTTTGGCAGTCATATTCAAGGAACGTCAATTTACGACCCTTTATGACCCGTTATGTTCAGAAGGTTATAAGGTTATTCATCCGATGGTTACATTTGACTCTCGGCTTGTGGCCTGTTCTCAGCTGTCATTCGTATTCTTATTAAAGGAAAAAAAAAAGTGAAAAGATCCGTATATTCTCGGATGGAATTGCCGACGAGCGCTGAGCTGCGAATATTGAATTTCTTGTGCATGCGAAGATAAAAGACGGGACTCGATCTGAAGTCTTTTGTGTGTCTTCTCGTTCGGTATCAGCTCAATGTTTATTCCTCGTGATTTGAAAGATGTGTGTGTCTTCATCTTCTGTCAGGGATGCTTCAAAATTCTTTTGGTACGGTATGCTTTCAGAAATAGCAAAATGCTTTCAGATCGGTGTAATCAGGAGCTTTGACTGAATGCTATATTCTTTGTTTTTAAGAGGTTCTTTATACTAAAAATTAAAAAAAACTCGAGTATCTAATGATTAAATTTACTTGATATATTTATCGTCGACAGTATACTCAGTCGATGTTATGCTGAAATTCTTGGACACTGGTATATTCAGGTTGAATTCCTTTTATTATTAATAAATATAACTGTCATGGCAAGCCAAGTTACAGCCCTAGAGCAGAATTTTCCAAGCCCAACAGTCTCAGTAACGAAAACAGTCTAGAATGGAAAAGGAAAAATTAATAACAAAAATAAAAGATGTACAAGAAAGTAAAATAAATAATATTGTTCTTCAGTTCTCTGACACAAAATTTTGAATTTTTTTTAATGCAGAATTCGTCGACATTACTCTTATGAATCATGCATCACTTTTTATGGTATATCTTGTCTATCCATTTCGTCCAAAGCTTCAATTGCGAGGGAATCTTCGCATCTGATGCAGTGTCTTGTTTATCCATTTCATGAAAAGCTTCAATATCGTGTGATATCATTTACGGGTGTGGTTCGGTTCACTTGCAGTTTCTGAAGCACCTACGAATAAGATACATTTTGCGTATCGATATGAAGTATACTTGGAACGCCTCAGAAAACTTACGCACACTCGATCTGACAGAAACAATCCTGCTTGAGGGCTGTCGATTCATTAATTTCCCATCTCCAAGTATCAAACTGCAAGATGTAACTGCAGAAACAGGTGGGTCATATCCCTTGTTAAATTGGAGAGTTCGGTATGTCGCAACTTGAATGGAAGATAAACCTAACTTCTAAAATGTTTACATGAAGTTCAGTTTAGTTAGGGGGGGGGGGGGGGAAACTTAACCAGAGCAGCCGCATAAGAATTGTAGATGAGAGGAAGCCTCGCCTCTTGTTCTGTCTTCCGTGTTTGGGGGGGGAAAAATCTCTTGTTTCTGTTATTTGCAGAAGACAGTAGTTTTTATTTTATTTTGTTTATACATTTTATAGTGTTTTCTAAAATGGAAATCAGAATTGAAATGTTTGTCATGGTGGATGTTTTACTTGTAATTGAAAGAAATAAATGTATACCTTTTAGTTTTCCCTTATTTGCTTAAAGGAGTGTTTATTCAGTATTTACATTTTGATTGCGTTTAGCATGTAACACATTTTGTAAGGTTTCATTGACGGTATTTACATATGAAAAGTACGCTGTGCCTTTTAGAGAAATTCCACGTGTATCTCCGTTTTTCCTCTTCGTTGCTGAAGGCATTGCTTTGATATAAATGATTTACGTTTTAAACGTTTCTCATGTAACACGTTTCATAAGCGTCAAACATTAGGAAAATAACAATTTAAATGTATATCATGTATATCTTCGCTTTAGTGAAATTCAGCATGTAATGCCTTTTCTAATAGCAGGGCATAAGGCATTTACAATTTAAATGTAGCATTTGCTTTTGTGGTTGACCGTCAGCGTATTTTAATTGCATTCTACCTGTTACCTTTTTATAATGGCTGCACGCAAGAGATATATAACGTGTGTTCTGTGTCGAACGTTTTACACAAATTGAGAGAAATTCGTCGTATATCTGTGATCGTTATCGTGACTGAGAATTGTCGTTCTTCCCTTGGAAGCAAAGGAAGTCCACCCAGATTACATTCCAGTGTCGTCTTTCAGTAATGAGGATATAAGCTATCCCTTTCCGCGTTGCCTCAGCGGCCGCGATTCTGTGGCACGCGTAAAGTAAAACATATCCTCATAGTCTTCGTGAAAGGAGAGGGGGTTTCTCTGTCTCTGCACGCACACGCATGATACACCACACGCACACACACACACACACACACATATATATATATATATATATGTGTGTGTGTGTGTGTGTGTGTGTGTGTTTGTATATATTAAGCCTTTCGCTATACCTTTTTATAAGGTGACAGCAGTGAAAAAAACAGAGCAGGGGCACTGTATACCATATACATCGAGGATGTATGTATATCGATGTATCTCTGTATTTATATGTATGCATATATATGCGTGTACTTGTATGTATGTATGTATGTATATACGTATACATATACACACAATCACACACACACACTCATACACGTATCATATTCTTTCATTACTGTTGTGCCAGAATTGATGACTTGAATTTTGCTTTATATCCGTTGATAACAAAGGTTGTACGCTAACAAGATGATATGATAAATTAAGTTTGATAATGTTAACTTTTTGATACTTGGCAAGGGACAAAGGTAAATCCACAATTTCCGAATTAACTTCGTTAATCACCATTGGGATGGTCGTAATACTTAATTCACTATGTCCTCTCTACTAACAAAGAGGTCAGTTTAGTGTGTTAGAATATTCTGTTGCCTGCGGAAGTGACAGGACACAGTACTCTAGATATTCTGTCAAGTTGTGTAGTAAGACATCTCATCGTGCTCTTTGTGAATATCATGAGTAAGCAATTAGGCTGCGTACAAGCTATTCTGTGTTAGTTAGTCTGATGTTACTCCGGTTTGTCAGTAAATAGAGAAGATTGTACTCCTCTAGTTGTTCTTTCTAATATAAAATATTTTCTGTCAAAAGATATTTCCGGTGTCAGTGACCATATACCTTGTGACGCCTGATGGCAAACAGATTAATCAGTCGCGGGAATCACTCGGGAACGGTCTGCCAGCAAATACTGAAGATTGTAATCCTGTCGTTGTACTTCCTAGTCCTAAATGTTTTCTGTCATACGGTATTTCCGGCGTCAGTGACCACATACCTTGCGACGCCAGATAGCAAACAGCTCAGTCAGTCACGGGAATCCCTCGGGAGCGGTTTATCAGCAAATACTAAAGATTTTACAACATCATTATTCTTTATAATCCAAAATGTGTTGTGCCAAAAGGTATTTTCCGGCGTCAGTAACCATATTCCTTGCGGCGCCAGATAGCAAACAGATCAGTCAGTCACGATAATCCCTCGGGAACGGTATGTCCTATCGTTGTCCTTTCTAATCCAAAATGCTCTCTGTCAAAATGTATTTAGTGACCAACACCTTGCGACGCCAGATAGCAAACGGATCAATCAGTCACGGGAATCCCTCGGGAGCGCTTACTGCGCGTACCAGCGTATATTCTCATTAACATCAGCTGAGCGTCCGACTCCCCTCAGCTTAAAGAAGCATGCTGCTGTAGTCATGCCTCGGGCCAGTTAATAATTGAGGTGGATTGATACTGAGCTCTGCAATTAATTCCCGGAGATCTGACAGAATGATGAGCCATAATTAAGTGGGATCGAACTTGAGCCTCGAGATAATTGCTTCTCTCCGGTCAAATTTAAACTGCAGCAGCTGATCTCTCTAATTTATATGCTTTGCGTTTCTGAAGTAATTCCAGTTTTTTTTTATTACTCTTATGCCGCTTTTATTCATTTTGATGTACAATATTTGTGTTCTTCCAACATTTTTTTTTACATTTTTTTGAAGTAATTTCAGTTTTTTTATATGCACTAGTATGCATCTTTTATTTTGATGTAAAATATTTATGGCCTTTATTTTTTCTCCGATTTTTTGAAGCAATTCTAGTTTTTTTTCTCGTATCTACTATGTCGCTTTTATTCATTTTGATGTACAATATTTGTGGCCTTTCAATATTTTTTCGCATATGTTTTTCAAGTAATTCCAGTTAAGTAAAACTAATAAGATGGCTTTGTCTGTCCGTCCGCACTTTTTCTGTCCGCCCTCAGATCTTAAAAACTACTGAGGCAAGAGGTCTACAAATTGGTATGTTGATCATCCACGCTCCAGTCATCAAATATACCAAAATAAAAACTAGCCTTGGTAGTTTTTATTTTATTTAATTTTAAAGTTAGCCATGACCGCGCGTCTGGCAACGCTATAGGACAGACCACCACCGGGCCGTGGCTGAAAGTTTCATGGGCCGCTACTCATTCATCATTATACGTTATACAAAAAACCCAATTGCCGATGAAACTTAGGCGCATTTTTTACTTGTTTTTCCTCACATCTACAATGTCGCTTTTATTAATTTTGATGTAAAATATTTGTGGCCTTTCAATATTTTTTCTCAGATGTTTTTAGAAGTAATTCAGTTTTTTTTTCATATCTATTATGGCGCTTGTATTCATTTTAATGTAAGATTTTTTGGCCTTTCAATATTTTTTCTCGGATGTTTTTGAAGCAATTCCACTTTTTTCTCGTATCTATTATGGCGCCTGTATTCATGTTGATGTAAAATATTTATGGCCTTTCAGTATTTCTATATAAAATATTTATGGCCTTTCAATATTTTTTCTCAGATGTTTTTATATCTTTTTTCAATTGTTTTGAATGAACGGTCTTCCGACATATTGGTATACTGCGTATCGTTGTTATTCAGTTCTTTTCGATGCGATTATTGTTTTGTTTAAAAATGTTTTCCTGAGTATTTTTTCCTCTATTAGCAATGTTTTGGGAATGGTGCACATTCCTCCGAAATATTTGCATTTTATTCATATCGTTCTACCTGGTTGTATAACTGCCGAGTTTTCTTTTGTTGTTTGGAAAACACGGTTTATTTATTCTGCAACTTTTAAATAAGAAAACTCTAGAGTCTTTGTCACCATTTCAGTTTCTTTAACACAATTTTAAAGGTAACAAAACTATTTCCCAGCGCTGACTTGTAATTGCGCTTCCATTTAGTATTGCCTTATTTTACCAGAATTGATCACAATCAGTTGTGCAAGAAGAATAATTACTTCTAAAGTAAACATTTTCCCGATTTCTTTTGAACAGTTGGCGTGTTACGCGGTCGTTTTTATTTCGTTTAAAGAATCTCTGCCCCCAGAGAATATAGATACAGCTAAAACATGCACACAAAGTTAATCAATACCTTCTTTCAGGAAATACTCCTTAGGGAAGTAGTGCCGTCAGTGCACCTCACGGGGTGTACTGTAGGTTCTTTGCAGCGTCCCCTCGGCCCCTAGCTGCAACGCCTGTCATTCCTTTTACTTTACCTCGATTCCTATTCTCTTTCTTCCATCTTGCTATCCGCCCTCTCCTAACAATTTTTTCGTAGTGCATCTGCGAGGTTCCCCTCGCGTTACACCTTTCAAACCTACCTACTCTCAATTTCCTTTCTACCTCTGAATGACCTCGTAGGTCCCAGTGCTTGGGCTTTGCCCTAGACTCCATATTACATTCCATTCCATTCTTTCAACTCATATAAACCAATCACCTTTATGCAAAACATTAATTCAGTGTGTAAGTATCCCCCCCCCCCTTTTTTCCTTATTAACTTATATATTATAAGTGTAGATATACACATATATAAACATACACGTTTGTTACCTTTTCTGTGTATTTAGATAATTTTTATGACTATTTTATCCAATGGAAATCTCTTGCACAATATTTATTTTCAGGGGTGTTTTCCTTGGTTAAGAAATAATGATAGTAATTATAGTACTAAGCCACATAGACCTCTTAACCTCCAGAATTTCTGATACATTTTGAATATTGCTGTAACCATTGAAATCTGAAAAGGAAATGTCTTGAGAAATATTAACCTTCTAAGATGACTGAATTCGAACCAACCTTTGCCAGACTAAAGATGGTGGGTTTCTTCATATATTTCCCGTTTGGATTCAGTGCTTACAGTGATAAGCTAATCCAAGGACTGTAAGGCAATAGGTAAATTAAGAGTTGTTTGTGGAATGGTATTAAGAATTGCGGAGTAAAATTAGAAGTATAAGTATCGTATGAATGTGGATAGTAAATGTCATACGTTTATAATCATTTGAAGATCCCATTTTCCTAATTAATGTGTTAATATTATAATCTGTTTTTCTCCCCTCATTATAACGAAATGGAAACGTCCCTTTTTAGGAACCATAGTCTGTTTACTGGTCCATTATTCAGATTAGGGAATAAATTATTACCGGGAGTGAATTACGTATACCTCTTCATGTGGACGATAACCCAGATTTAATTTGTATACCTTCTTTTTTTTATATTTGTTGATGACATTGACTGTCAAAGTTTGGTTTTAATTAAAAGTTAAGCGACGCTGCCTTTCAGAGTTTTTTTTTTATTTTGAGAAGCGAGGATGTTGATTTGAAAAGGGGGAATAAAAAAATATAAAAAAATACTGCTGAGTTGGAAGTTTTTCTTTATGGTTGATTTTGGTGTTAATTATTTATTTATTTTTTGGCAAACTAAAAACGATTTTGACGTAAAGTTTTCCTGTATAGTTTTTTTTATTGTTTATAAAAGTCTTTTATTCTAGGAACGGCAGATTTGCAGAAGTAAGTTTGTGCTGCTTTATGTTTTTTAATGTTTTAATGAAATAACGTTTTAAGGCAAAATACAGACGGTCTAATTTCATAGTTAATGGGTTTGTCATTTTTGTCAGATTGTTTATCATTGTTTTACATTATCACATAGAGTAATGATTAATATTATTATATGCTCTCTCTCTCTCTCTCTCTCTCTCTCTCTCTCTCTCTCTCTCTCTCTCTCTATGATTAATATTATTAAATACTGTTCTCTCTCTCTCTCTCTCTCTCTCTCTCTCTCTCTCTCTCTCTCTCTCTCTCTCTCTATATATATATATATATATATATATAGATAAATAAATATATATATATATATATATATATATATATATATATATATATATATATGTATATATATATATATATATATATATATATATATATATATATATATATATATATATATATGCATAGGTAAAATTTGTTAATGAAATAATATTACAATTTTTAACATAAAGCGGAGATAATGACCTTATATTCCAGCAGAAGGCTGTTTTCAAAAGGTGGAATTATATTAAAATTTTAGCTTCAGTGGGGATCATTGAAGTTTTTTAATTATTTTAATTATGGATCACCAAACAAGATGAACCCAATGAGCGTTACAGACTTAAGGGTGTCGTAGAGACCCAGTGTGCAATAAACATTTAGGAAGCGATTACAGCATAATTGTATCAGTATCATGGAACACCAATCAGCAGTTTGATCTGGTTGAATCTCATTGGTAGTCTCTATTCCCAGTCTCTCTCTCTCTCTCTCTCTCTCTCTCTCTCTCTCTCTCTCTCTCTCTCATGTATATATATATATATATATATATATATATATATATATATATATATATGTGTGTGTGTGTGTGTGTGTGTGTGTGTGCATGTATGCATGTATGTATGTCAGACTGATTCCCTCAATCTCTCTATCTGTTCAGTACTAATGAAGTTTTATTGATTCTCTCTCTCTCTCTCTCTCTCTCTCTCTCTCTCTCTCTCTCTCTCTCTCTCTCTCTCTCTCTCTCTCTCACCTATAAAATCCCAAATCACTGTAGATGTTGGGTCGGTCGTTTGGTTCGTCAGAGTTTCAGAAGTCCTACTTAATAAGCTTCGGCGATGTCTGAGAAATAAGTAGATAATGTGTCGCCTCTCTTTTATTACGATGTTTACCTTTGTTAATAATGTGTAATATTAAACTGTTCTTAATTAAGGGGAATTTTTCCTTTAAGGTAAATATAGCCTTTTCTTACCAGATTTAAGGTTTTACGTCATGTTTAAGTGAAATAAGTTTTATTAGCATCTACTGAATGTAGTGAATTTCTTCACGCGAATTTATTTCAGGTAATAATTGCCTTATCTTACCAGATTAATCTTTACAGGATGTATAAGTGAAATGAATTTTCTTAGCATGCGTTAGAGGGAGTGAATTTCGATTTTTTTGAATAGCCCATTCTCGCATCCACAGCCTCCATATTCAAACTCACTTCAAAGGACGTCTGTCCTATTCATGACCATGAGTGCCTGTCGTCTCTATTCTTGACTCCTTGTCACACTCTCTTTCCCCCCTATCTCTTTCTCATTTACCACTGGGCACACTCTCTCTCTCTCTCTCTCTCTCTCTCTCTCTCTCTCTCTCTCTCTCTCTCTCTCTCTCTCTCATTATATATATATAAATAGATATATATATTCATGTATACACATACACACACACACACACACACACACACACACATATATATATATATATATATATATATATATATATATATATATATATATATTTATATATATATTTCTTTTCGGGTTGTCTCCTTTAACTCTCGTCTTCATTTCTCTTTTTGTTATTCAAAAGACACCCTCTCTCTCTCTCTCTCTCTCTCTCTCTCTCTCTCTCTCTCTCTCTCTCTCTCTCTCTCTCTCTCGTGTGTTTCCTTCGGCGCTGTCTCCTCTCTCATTCTCGCCTTGAAGTTTAGCCTTAATATAAAGTTAGAAATGTTGCATTTGACCATCATGTTCTAAATTTCGCTTCTAAATGTCTCTTTTTGTCATTAGAATCCACGTCTATATTCTCACTCTCTTCCCTCCTCCTCCTCCTCCTCCTCCTCCTCCTCCTCTCTCTCATATATATTTCCTTCTGCGTTGTCTCCTCTCTCATTCTCGCCTTGAAGTTTAGCCCTAATGTAAAGGTGGGCCTTTCTCGTAAACTTCTTTCCTGGCGTTCTTCTCCGAGATGCTGACAGTTCAATAACGTCTCGCTGATCATAACGAGGGGGAGGGGGAATTGACTGTTGAATTCACTCCGCGTCCTTTTTAGCGGAAATCAAAATTGGGGCGGGAATGCAATTGCGTTGTGTTTTGATTACACACCGCCGTTCCTTTTGACGGTTTTCTCCAGCTGCGGTAATTCTGAGAAATAAAAGGGTAATACTGAACGACAAAAAAATTGTATGTGGGATTTGAGCGCCTGATGACAGTTGCCCTGCTTCTTTCCTTGGTGGGGAATCTTATCTCATTGTCGAAGGTTTATTTAGTTAATCTTATTTTTATCTAGTAGGAAACATATCAGGTAATTTTATTGTAATTGTTTTGCTTGCCCATATCTATCTATCTATCTGTCTACTGTATATATATGTATATATACATACACACACACTCATACAAGTACTTTTGGAAAACGGAATTTTGTGTCATTGTAAAATAGCAGTCACAAAGTTTGTAAACCACTGTCTGGTTTTATTCAGAGTACTGTAAAAGAGGATTATATGATCAGTTGAAGCTGTCAGACCTCGAATATGATTGCAGATCAGAGCATATTGAGATTTAATCAGCTTTACTCATTATGTCATTTAGATGTTGATAACTCAGTGTCAAGGTCAGTGCTCGCAACGCTCTCCTTGCTGGATGTAGTGATTATTTATTTATTTATTTATTTATTTATTATTATTATTATTATTATTATTATTATTATTATTATTATTATTATTATTATTATTATTATTATTATTATTATTATTATTCAGTAGATGAAACTTATTCATATGGAACTAACCCACAGGGGCCATGGACTTGAAATTCAAGCTTCCAAAGAATATGGTGTTCATTAGGAAGAAGTAAGAGGGAGTAAAGTAAAATACAGAAAGAAGAGATCTCACTTATTAAAAAAACTAATAAATAGATAAAAATGTATTAAAATTCAGAATAGTATTGGGGTAGTAATGCATTGCATTCTCGCTTGGACTTATGAGCTTAATGTCTATTTGTTGAAATGTGTTCACGAAAATCTACGGTAATGGCACGTAGGTTTTCGTTTTCTTGATCTTGGGATATTTGAAACAAGGTTGAGGTACCCATCATCCAAAATATTCCCTTTTCCCAACTGCGACATGATACCAATGATTATTGGATTTTTATAAATATGCGTTACAGTGACTATGGCTCTCGACACCAAAGGTAATTGCATTACAAAAGACAGTCTTGATGGTAAATATTTCACGGAATACTAATTCAGTCATACTTAATTTAAGTACAGTCATACCATACATCCCTAAAATTAGTAAAAACATACAAGAGATATGACTTCTGATGTAGTTATCTTAATCATTCATATTTTCTTGTACCTCTGTTGTATTTTTAAAGTGTTTAGAATATTTCCCTCAAAATGCTTGGCAATCTCGTAGCAGACCAGGAAATCTGTTTGGTTGTCAAAACCCTCAGTATATTCATCCTTACATTAAAGGAGCACTATAGTTTTAATAGCCTAGAAGATAAAGACTTTGTACTTTGTATATATTGTTTATAGGTGAGGGGTTGAACATTTAATTGATGCATATAGGGGTCAAGGTTAGGGTCATATTTAGAGGTCAAAGATCAAATTGAAATTTATTCTTATTCCTAATTTTCAAAACTGTACGAGAGAGAAGCGTCATATTTGACTTGCATACTGTACTGATGAAGCCGACGTATATAAGAAAATGCTAGCATACTGACCACTTTAGTTTGACCTTCTCCGCTGTTCATGCCTGTTGCATCAATGTTCGCTTGCTTCCCTTGATATTAAACACTCGTCCACTTGATGGTGTTTTATTCGTCTTTTCATTTACATTATGTTGTTTGATATACGTTTATCTTCATTGTTTTATCTGACTAGTTAGTTTTCTGTAAAAGAAAACTATTGTGCCTGCTTTGTCTTTCCGTCCGCACTTTACTCTCTTCGCACTTTTTTCTGTCCGCACTTTCTTTGTCCGCCCTCAGATCTTAAAAACTACTGAGGCTAGAGGGCTGCAAATTGGTATGTTGATCATGCACCATTCAATCATACAGAATTGCAGCCATCTAACCTCAGTAGTGTTTATTTTATTTAAAGTTAAAGTTAGCCATAATTGTGCTTCTGGCAACGATATAGGATATGCCGCCACCGGGACGTTGTTAAGTTTCGTGGGCCACGGCTCATGCAGCATTATACCGAGACTACCGAAAGATAGATCTATTCTCGATGGCCTTGATTATACGCTGTAGCGGCTGTACAGAAAACTCGATTGCGCCGAAGAAACTTCTGCGCATTTTTTACTTGTGTTTTGTATTGACATTCAGTATTGAAAGTAACCTTTTGGCTACGTTCCATTTATCCTCGGTATTAAACACATTTCTGTGTTTTTGCGCAATTCCCTTGAAGTCATAGAAGGCCAAGTTCTTAAAATCTTATTACGAGTATTATTTGGTAACATTTAACTAGATAATTGTATTGTATTGTATTGTATGATAATATATAACTAGATTATCTTAACGGTCAAGTGATACAGAAGTTGGGGTTTCCACCGACACGAAAGCTTTCTAAATCAATTGGAAAGCTATGTCTTGTTTATTATAGAGACGACTTTATAATTTAATGTTAAAACATAATAATACAAGGCTACTGGCTGTTCGGATATTTCATCCTTCCTTTATTCTTTTACACTCTCAATAGGCTACTCTGGTTAAGGCCTATTCACCAGTGTGTATTTCAACGGATCTCTTAATGTTTGGCTAGGTTTCCAGGAATGTGTGTGTGTGTTTGTTTTTAGATGGATCTCGTCGTTTGCAAGTTTTTTTTACAAAAAAAAAAAAAAAAAAATTCTGTCTGTTCGCTGGGGATGTTATACTGAAAGGAGAAAGGTGTAGGGTCTAAATGAAAAATGACGTCTCTGTAATGGCGTGGATGCCAGCATTAGATATTCCTGGTGGCAAAAATAAGGTGAGTAGCTTAGCTCGTAAACATCATTAGTACAGAGAGAGAGAGAGAGAGAGAGAGAGAGAGAGAGAGAGAGAGAGAGAGAGAGAGAGATTAACGCTATTAAATCCTAGGTTGAATTGTTCGTGGTCGTTATTAACCGGGGTAACTAAATTTTACAAGAATGCTTAGAATCGTAAATTACCAGAGTGTGCGATAATTTCAAGAAAAATGTCACTTGAGTGTACGATAATTCCAAGAAAAAGCGAACCTTCAAATCCACGCTTACATTTTAATTTTTCACGGCCACACTCATCCTTTTCGTAATTAACTGCGCTGATTAAATTTAATAAGTGCGCGTAGATGTATAATTTGAGTGTGCGGCAAATTCGCAATTTTTTCCCCGCAATGTCTTTCCACTTAAGATACGAGAGGAAACTTAAAGGGAAGGGCTTCTAAGCATGTGTGCGAAAAACAAAATTCCCGTTCTCGTCTTTGCTGCTACGGGGAAAGTAGGACACGGGAGAAAAAAAATTATTATTAATAAAACCAAAGCCATTAAAATCTCTTCTCTCGCGTTGTTTACTTAATGAGGATGGTGCGAAATTCCGTT